>NW_021152527.1:1615-2430 GCF_002837175.3 Physeter macrocephalus | reverse complement strand
CTTCCAGTCTTCGAGGGGTGCTTTTTCCTGCGTGGGATTCATCGGCATCGGCATTCGCTCCGCCTCGTGGACTGGGACAGGGAAGGAAGGAGGCATTCCCCAGCCAGGTGCAGGTGCTGAACGAGAAGGCATTCCCATCTGCTCTCTCTCCGAAGAGTAGGGAGCTGGACGAGCCGGAGAAGGGCTATAGGACGCTGACATGGGAGAGCACTCGATCACTGGGGTGGAAGACCGTGGGTGAAGTGCCACCTTGCAGCCGCTCGGGATAGGCTTGTGGTAAACACTCTCCTCATCGTACTGCCGCGCCACACACTCTGATCCGTAGGCACATGGTGCTTGCTGCAGATGGGACAAGTGAAAAGACAGGACGACGATGGTGTGACGGGGGTAAAACAGGCGTAACATAGGAAGGAATTCAAGCACTGTGAGCGTAATGGCAGAAAGGGCACCAAGGATAGGAGAGAGAATTTAAGCGGCTCGTTGGCTGTCCGCCATAAAGTAAACGATTGTTATGCAGACCAAGCAGTCCAACGCTTTGGAAGGCGGCGGCAGGGAGCCACTAGGTGTCTCTGCTTGTCTAACAGGAAGAAGCTTCACTCTAATGCTAACCATCGAGAAAGTACGGTGCAAGTTGCTCATGTAGAGGCCAATCCAACCAGCTTTCTGAAACAGAGGTATATGTTTGGTAGTGGAGCTAGGAACACAGTCGGTACGACATCGAAACAAGGTAATGAACACTTCCCACTTCTGTTGAGGGACCCGTCCCTCTAGTATGCCCGTTACTGACAGGCGCCGTTTGTATTTCGTGTTCTTCC
>NW_021152527.1:0-440 GCF_002837175.3 Physeter macrocephalus | reverse complement strand
TTATGCCTTTGCTTCTCGGGCAACACAATCATACGGTCCTGGCTTGAGACTTCTTTTTCCTTCTGCGGTATAACAGATATAGCAGGCAAATAAGACTTTGGAGCTTCATCTTGAACTTCAGGAGGATACGCTGGGACGACTACCGCTTTTTCTCTTTTTGCCTCCTTTGAAGGCGCTGAACTGCCTCTCTCGGGCTTCTCCTCTGCCCGTGCAGGACCTGGGACTGCCGCGCCCCGGGGTACAGCCACACGCATAGGGGCGGCGGCGGAAGCCGCTGACAAGAAAGAAGGGGAGCAGACTAGAACACATACAGCGAGATAAAGAAACACGCAGCAGTATGTCTTGAAATTCTCCATCTTTACAGGAGCTACGCAACAGGATCCAGTGCGTTTTATCAGGAGACTTCAGAAAACACCAGCAATCGCAAAGGGGTAAAAAAG
>NW_021152526.1:1970-2430 GCF_002837175.3 Physeter macrocephalus | reverse complement strand
AATGGTGCTGCAGAACCGCTGCCTCGTATCAGATCCACACAAAAACACATCGTAGACACGGGTCGTCCACACTATGGCCCCCCACATCATATGACCTGTAATAGTACCCTTTGTATCCTCGTCAGTACACCCCGTAGAACCAGTCCACTGCTGTTCCAAATGACTATTCCCACTTTTTGCTATAAAGATCTGAGACTGCTGTTTTTCAAAGGTTTATGTTCCTGAAACAGCTCATTCGACATCTGCATTCGTATAGTATCATAGCTGTCTGTTCTGCGCTTCCAGTGTAGCTCCTGCAAAATCCCCTTCTTGTGCTTTTTTGCGCGCTTCGGCTTGTTCGATCTTTGTTGCGTCTATCCACTCATATACTATCCGCTTCGTCCTGGATCAGTATTATCCATGAAAGTATCTGAAGTTCCCCGTTTTCCCCGCTTCCGTGTGTCACCGCCGCGGTGCTGCC
>NW_021152526.1:0-534 GCF_002837175.3 Physeter macrocephalus | reverse complement strand
GGATTGAAACCACATGCGGCAAGTGGGAACGTGCAGGACCGAGGAAGGGGAAACTTACGTCACCCGCGTGGGCCTCTGTGTTTAGAAACGCGCGAGACCGAAAATTCCAAGTGACCAAAGACATCTTCACAGAGGCGGGGGTGCACATATGCGACATCGCCGTATAGCTAATCATGTTGCATGTACGTGTACAGTTACGCATAGAGACAGATCTTAACTGTCCTCCATGCACATGAAGCCGTATACGCATGTACACAATTCGCTGGTGACACTTCACACCCGCGAACAAGCGACGTCGGAGAGTGTGCATGCTTGTGCAGGCGCTCTAGTGTGTGCCCTGGTCTGACCTGAACACATACGTATGTGTATATATCACACTATATAAAGAGAGAAATGTTGCCTGTGGCATGAGGAGCGCGACGGTGATTCACAACAGGGGCCCGTGCGAGTGCAGAACGATGAAGCAGTTCCTGTACATTGCCCTCATTTGTAGCTGGCACTAAATCCTAACACACCACGTAACACAACTGTAAG
>NW_021152525.1:2007-2430 GCF_002837175.3 Physeter macrocephalus | reverse complement strand
ATTGTACATAAACGTACGGCGTGTTGCCGGGCGTACAGTGTGTGTATATGTTAATCGAGTGTACTCGAAAAATATATTTATGTACACAAGAGGAAGAAGACGTGAAAGCAGGCTACCGCGGGGGCCGAGAAAACTACGTTGTGGAGCGGTTCTCTGGACGGAAGAAGAGCCTCCAACCACCTGTGCGAGTCAATTTCGTGGAGATATCTCCCCGTGCCTGCCTTTGTGTCTCCATTCAACCAGCGTGAACAACTTCACTGAAAACTTCACTGACGTCGCAAAGGAGTTCCACTTCCCACGCGACGTGATGTGCTCCCCGAAAGAACTCCTTGGGCTATAAAAATTACCCTCGACGTACAAACCGGGCGGGCGAGTCCATCTTCATAGAACCGTTTCCTTGTCCAGTCGTCCGCATTTTTTCGT
>NW_021152525.1:0-526 GCF_002837175.3 Physeter macrocephalus | reverse complement strand
TAGGAGAGGAACCCACGAGAGAGGGACCTGCGTCAGGCCAGCAGAGTCCAGGCGCGCGTCGCAGAGAAGGACAGGTGTCTTTGTCTCGATTTTTAACAGAATGTGAATACACCAGCACACTTATACTACACGTGGAGAGCGGCACATGTAGTAAAAGAGTCGATTGGTTGTGCCGCGGGGCGTGCGGAGTCGGCCGGGCGCACGTTCGACTGCTCTCCGCTACACGGCGAGCACAAAGACGTCGTAGTATATAGATACCTGGAAGAAATAAGGAGCTCCTGTGGTGGTGTCTAGACACTGCGGCGGGCCTGCTGCCGGGTGCATGGGGAGCTCTGCAGCGTCTTAATAGCGCCGTCGTCACCTGCTGTCATGTGCTGGCGTACAACCGGTGGCGGAGCACCCTTGTGGCGGTGTCGGTTCGGAGGTAGTGTACCACCGAATCAACGCAGCATCATATTTCCTAGTTCCATTAGAATACATTTTAGTAATGCAGAGCATAATCTCTGAGTATGGATTTGGTATGAAG
>NW_021152524.1:0-2431 GCF_002837175.3 Physeter macrocephalus | reverse complement strand
AGATATTAGCTCAGGATAGTGTCCGGATTTTAGTTATTGATTCCCGCAGCGCCCAAGTTAGGGACCGATTCTGGCCTTATTGAGATATAGTGTGAAGACCTTAGTTACTGAGAGCATCAAGGCCTTCTTTAGAAGCAATGTCAGGGCTTCATGTAAGGACAGCATCAGGGCCTGACTTAGGGCAAGCGACACGGCCTGAGTGAGGCCTAGCGTCAGTCTGTTAACTGGGGACACTGTCAGGGCATGACACAGGAGCAGCCTCAGTGCCTTTGTTAGATCAGCATTTTGTTCTTCCTTAAAGACATGATCAGGACCTCTCTTAGTGAAAGCGTCAGGGCTTACTTAGGGACATTTTCAGGACCTTGGTAAGAGATGGGTTAGTAAGTTAGCTAAGGATAGTGTGAGGACTTTAGATATTGACGGCATCAGGGCCCTAGTTAGGGACAGTGTCAGGCGCTGACTTAGCCCTAACATCCAGGCCTTAGTTAGGGACAGTGTCACGGCGTTGGGAGTCAGCGCAGGTCCTGACGTCGGCACAGCATAAGGGCTTCAGTTAGCATAAGAGGCAGGACATTAGCTAGGGACAGGGTTAGGGTAAAGTCTAGGGATCGTGTCAGCAAATGACCTAGGGATAGTGTCAAGACCTTAGTCACTGAGAACCTCAGGGCCTTATTTAGGACCAGCATCAGGGCCAGACTTAGGGCGAGCAACAGGGCCTGAGTGAGGCCCAGCTTCAGGCCCCTAGCTGGAGACACAGTCAGGGCATGACGTCGGAGCAGCATCAGGGCCTTTGTTGGGTCAGCATTCGGGTCATAGTTACAGACATGAGCAGGGCTTGAATCAGTCACAGAATCAAGGCCTCGGTTAGGAAAAGCTTCAGGGCCTGAGTTAGGCGCAGCCTCAGGTCTTCACTTAAGGACAGCGACAGGGCTTTGTTTGGGACAGTATCGGGATCTTGGATAGAAATGTGTCAGGATATTAGCTCAGGATAGTGTCAGGGGGTTTCATTTAGGATAAGATGCAGGACATTAGCTTGGGACAGAGTCAGGTTCCGTGCCAGGGATAGTGTCAGGAAATGATCAAGGGAAAGCATTAAAACCTTAGTTATTGAGAGCATCACGGCCTTAGTTAGGACCAGCATCAGGGCCTAAATCATGACCACTGCCAGGGCTTCATATACGGACAGCGTCTGAGTCTAACAAAGGTACAGCCAAAGTGCGTAAGTGAGGCCTATCTTTAGGGCCAGAGTTAGGGACAGTGTCAGGGCATGACTTAGGAGCGACACAAGGGACTCTGTGGCATCAGCGTTAGGGTCTTCATTACAGACATTATCAGGGCATTTGTTAGGGAGAGTCTCAGGGCCTCATTTATGGACAGCATCAAGGCTTACTTTGGGCCAGTTTCAGGACCTTAGTAAGACATGGGTCAGTATAATAGCTCAGGATAATATCAGGACTTTAGATATTGGCGGCAGCTGGGCCTTAGTTAGAGACAGAGCCAGGGCCTGAGTTAGGACTAGCATTATGGCCTTTGTTAGGTACAGTGTCAACGACTGAGCTAGGAGTAGTGTCAGGGTCTGAGTTACGTGTAGTGTCAGGGACTTTGGTAGGGACAGTGTCAGGGCCTGATTTAGGACGAGTAACAAGGCCTTAGTTAGTGACAGGTTCACAGCCTCAGGACTAATTTCAGGGCCTTATTGAGGGACAGCATCGGGGATTTGGTTAGCATAAGGGGAGCCATTCCTGCAAAACCCTGAAGGCCAACACACGCGAATGCAGAAGTGAACCATGCACGCTGTTATGAAGGAATATTCCACAGCAGTTGAGTACATTTTGTTTAACGTTAGTAAGAGTTTAAAAATTATTTTTCTAAGAAAACTATATTTACAAGATGAAAGAATTAGGTCCTAAAGAATCTCTTTAGCTAAATTTGACATTAGCTAAAGACAAGTTTAAGTTAATGTCTAGGGCTAGTGTCAGGTAATGACCTAGGTTTGGTGTCAAGCCCTTAGTTACTTAGGGAATCAGGGCCTAATTTAGGACCTGTGTCAGAGCTTCGGGTACGGACAGCGTCAGAGCCTGAAGTAGGGAGAACGTCAGGGCCTGAGTGAGGCCTAGAGTCAGACCCCTAGCTGCAGACTCTGTCAGGGCATGACTTAGGAGCAGCATGAGGGCCTTTGCTGGGTCAGCATTCGGGTCATAGTTAAAGACATGAGCAGGGCTTGAGTTAGTCACAGAATCAGGGCCTCGGTTAGGGAAAGCTTCAGGGTCTGAGTTAGGCACAGCCTCGCGTCTTCACTTAAGGACAGCGACAGGGCTTTGTTTGGGACAGTGTCACGACCGTGGATAGAAATGTGTCAGGATATTAGCTCAGGATAGTGTTCAGATTTTAGTTATTAATTGCAGCAGGGCCCATGTTAGGGACAGATTCC
>NW_021152523.1:2144-2431 GCF_002837175.3 Physeter macrocephalus | reverse complement strand
CACACACAAAGCTAATGGCATGGGAAGGATTCTAATGCCCAACGTGGTGGTGAAAATCCTTGGAGCCTAATGGCAAGGGAGCCATTCCGATGCCCAAGGTGGGGGGGCCACCTGTTGCAGCAATTGGGTCAGTTACTGTGTTGCCTGGCCCTTTCACACTCTGGGCCCGTCAGTGACGTGACCTCAGAGAAACCGTGAGGTCCAGTTCTTCTAGAAGCAACGTTTTACCCACAGCCGTGCAACGAGAGAACCCAGCAAACAGCCGAGACACTTGAACTGGTATGACT
>NW_021152523.1:0-269 GCF_002837175.3 Physeter macrocephalus | reverse complement strand
GAGGAGGGTGCACAGGTGCAGCGAGGGAAGAATCAATACCACCCAACGATGTGTGCTCTATCTGCACTAAACAGTTCATTTGGGGCCCGTCTAACCTTTGTGTCCACAGCCAAATGTGAAAGCATCGTGGCGCAGATGCCTTCAGAGCGTGCGGCCATCAGGACGAAGAGCACCGCCGCCCAACCACCCCCTGGTCTCGAGCCCTGCAATTCCGATCCTCAGCAATCTCCCCTCCATCACAGCAAAAGGATGTCTTCCTGAACCCCTGA
>NW_021152522.1:0-2431 GCF_002837175.3 Physeter macrocephalus | reverse complement strand
CCCAGGGTTTATTTGTGAAGGAACTGCTCCTTCCTCTGTATTTTTAGTGGGAGCTGACAGTGCCTTGTGAGCATAATCCTGGATTGCCTTCTGCACTTGTTCTAGATTAATAATATATCTCAGGGTCTGGTTCACTTCCTCATCTGGTAGAATGTCAGTAGTAAGAAAAGGCCTCCCATAGGTCATTTTAAATGGGCTAAGCCTCAGACCACTCCTGGGGGCTACACAGACCCTGAAGAGTGCAATAGGAAGCAAGTTGGTCCAGGGTTCATGAGTTTCTTGGCAGACCTTTGCTAAGGTTTTCTTTATTTTTAAAAAATATTTATTTATTTGTTTGTTTATTTATTTATTTGGCTGTGCTGGGTCTTAGTTGCTGCCTATGGGATCTTTGCTGTGGCGTGCAGGATCTTTAGTTGCGGCAGGCGGGAATCTCTTAGATGTGGCACGAGGGATCTAGTTCCCCAACCAGGGATTGAACCCAGGCCTACTGCGTTGGGAGCAAGGAATCTTAACCACTGGACCACCAGGGAAATCCCACTAAAGTTTTCTTTAAAGTATGGTTCATTTTCTCTACCTTCCCTGAAGACTGAGGGTGCCAAGAAGTGGCTTGTAGTCTATCCCTAGGGCCGTTGTGAGCTCCTGTGTGATTTTGGCTATAAAAGAGGGCCCGTTATCACTCTGGAGGGACTTTGGAAGTTCAAACTGAGGAATTATTTCTTTTAAAAGGGACTGACACACTTCCATGGCCTTTTCAGATCGGGTGGGGAAGGCTTCAACCCATCCTGTGAAAGTATCAACAGACACCAGAAGATATTTATATGCTGATCGTGAGGGCATTTGCGTGAAATCTAACGGCCAGTCTTCCCTCAGCCATGTCCCTCGACACTGAATTGGCCTGAGTAACGAAGTGGGGAGTAGATAGGTCTGTGGGTTATTAGGGACACATAAATTCCAGGCAAGCATTACTTGTTTTATTGTTCTTTTAAGCCCCTTCCCTGAAAAAGCCTTTTACATCAAGTCCCATAGTGCACCCCTCCCATAGTGGGTGGCATCATGTAAGCTCTTAGTGAGTTTCCATTGTTGGGCCTCAGGGATTAGCACTCTATCCTCCTTTCTATACCAGCCTGTGCTTCCTTGCTCATAGCTCCATTTCTCAGAATTTTCTTGTTCCTGTGGGGAATAGTGGGGGAGCTAGGGAGTTCAGGGGGCCAATCACTAGGGCCATAACTTGTTCAGGTTCCTTCAATCGAGCTGTCTGTTTTGCAATTTGATCAGCTTTGCTGTTCCCTTGGCTAACAAAAGGCCCCTCCCTGTGATGGCCCCTACAGTGGACTACTGCTACCTAGGTCGGGAGCTGCACTGCTTCTAAAAGAGTCAAAATCAAATCTTTACGTTTTAGGGGGGAATTTCCAGTGATTAACATTCCTCTTTCTTTCCAAATGGCAACATAAGCATGGAGCACATGGAACCCATACTTAGAGTCAGTAAAAATATTTAATTTCTTATCCTTTCCTAATTGCAAACTCTCGTTAAGGCAATTAGTTCAGCCTTTTGGGCTGATGTCTGGGGTGGCAGGGCCTTGGCTTCTATGACTTCATCTAGGCTAACTATGGCATACACCACCTTTCAGTTTACCATTTCTACAAAACTGCTCCCATCAGTAAACCATTCGACCTCAGGGCTGTCTAGAGGCTCATCTAGAAGATCAGACCTACTGGAATAAGTTTGTTCTATGGTCTCTATACACTGATGCAATAAGTCTCCACTCTTGACCACTGGAAGCAGGGTTTATGGGTTTGGGGTTTGGCACACCTTTAAGGTAATGTTGGGGGTGTTCATTAGGAGGGCCTGATATTTTGTTAACCTTCCTCCAGTCAACCAATGTCCTTTGACTTCCAGCACAATTTGTACCTGATGAGAGGTTAACACATCTAAGTGTTGTCCCAGGGTGACCTTGGAAGACTCATTTAACTAACAGGGCTGTGGCTGCTACTGCCCGCAGGCAGCTTGGCTATCCCAGGGCCACTGAGTCCAGTTGTTTTGAAAAGTAAGCCCCTGTTCTCTGATCTGGTCCCAGCTTTTGGGTCAGGACTCCTAGTGCTATCCCTGACTTCACGTGAATGTATAGGGTAAAGGGCTCGTCCAAATTTGGAAGATCCAGTGCTGGTGCTCTACTTAATTCAGTCCTTAGAGTCTCAGAGGCCCACTGGTGGTCCTTATTCCATTGAAGGGGTTCTCTTTATTCTCCCTTTAGAGCCTCATATAGGGGTTTTGCTATAAGGCCATAATTTGGAGTCCAGACACAACAGAACACAGCCATCCTGAGAAAGCCTCGAAGTTGCCTCTTTGTGGTTGGAGATAGTAATGCACTAATTGCTGTTTTTTTGATCTATGGCCAGGGCTTGTGCCCCTGGGGTCAAAACAAATCCTA
>NW_021152521.1:2040-2431 GCF_002837175.3 Physeter macrocephalus | reverse complement strand
ACATGAATGCCCACGTAGGCAAAAATCAGAGCAATGACGCAGCTTTGAGGGTAGGCCTATTCAAGTTGGGTCATCGGAGTCTACCGCACGCGATTGGATGTCGCCGCTCGACTCTCTTCGTATTTAATCAGTCTGCGGAGCTCAGTCTGTTTACGAGTCGGGACGGTTTCTGAAGGAGAGTCGACATGACTGCGATTCTAGCACAGAGCACTGTGCGGATAAAGACGGGACTTGTGTGCGAAAACCGAGGCCACTCACTTTTCAAGTAATCCCTGTATGTTAATGTCCCCTGATTTCCTCTTCGATGTATCTATCCTCTGTATCGTACGCGGAGAAGCTGCTGGCTCTTCAGGACGTGGAAACCCAAGGCGCTTCGATGGGGAAATAGAGT
>NW_021152521.1:0-1034 GCF_002837175.3 Physeter macrocephalus | reverse complement strand
CAGATCATCAAGCGGTACTGTACTGCAGCAAAGACGCACTCCTGTCGCACTCGTCCATCCCCACAACACCGCTGAAAACGTGCCTGCAAATGTTATGCTGAGAAACTGGTAGTGAACTCCGTCTCTCGCGGGCTGTGGAAGTGAACAACACTGACTTTTTGCGGAAGTGAGAGTGGAACCGCGGGCGTTACGCTGAGGGGCTAACACGAAGCTTCCTCCGTTTCAGTTAGCGATGAGCAGAGCCGACTTCTTCGCAGACCAGCTAATAAGCCACAAACTCAACGCCTGGAGACTCTTACTTCGCAGACAGGACAAATGTCCCTTTACCCGGTAGGGCTTCCTGCGACTAAAGAAGCATTTCCAGCAGACAGACGGAAGCGCACGAGCACGCGCTGTCGCTAGGTAGATCACGTGTCAACCTTCCACTGCACGCGAAACAAAGCACGATTACAGGAGAAATCGCGATGTGGTAGGACAACAGCCGCAAAAACAGCCACAAATACCGTGTAACGAAGGCGGAATCTGAAGCGTCAGAGTCAGTTCTGCCAGCACCTGAGGTCTTTTCGACTTCAACTAAACCTCCGCATTTCATTTTGTGCTCGCTCCAGTGGGCCTTCGCACCGTTTTCTTGGCATGCAGCCTGCATCAGACGCATGAAGGGCGTCTGAGAAAATGCAGCTACCAGCTGGAAACCCGTCCGCATCTACAAAGTTTGGAGCAGTATCTCTACTGCCCGACGGAAGACGGTCTTGCGTTTGCACGACAGATTGTAGCGCACAACGGAATGACCCTTTCCACAAAGTATCGAATGCAGCAGGGATCTCTGCTTCGGAGCTCCCGCTGCTCTCGCTACCAGAGAGCAGCCCGTCAAATTCCTGTGTAGGCACGCTGCAACGTCCCTGTGGAGCAGCATCAGAGGAAGTACTTTGCTGCTGCGCCAACGAATGCCTCCTGTTTGAAAGAGAAGCAACATCCCGTATCAACCGTGATGCAAGAACCTGCACAGCGTGTGGGTCAGTTTCTCCTGCATCTTG
>NW_021152519.1:1306-2431 GCF_002837175.3 Physeter macrocephalus | reverse complement strand
TGTCACACGTGTACACTTTGAAAGGAATCAAACAGGCACTTGACAATGACGCCAAGGCCATTAAAAAGAGGGTCGTTTTGTAAAAAGGTTTCACATAAGCCAGCATTTTTTTAAAAATATAAGTTCTCTACAATAACATTTTAACTAAAACAAAAGTATTGAGATGTGCAGAAATGGAAAAATAATTTTTTAAAAAAATCCCGAAGTATGATACATTTTATGTATCATGCAGAAACACTCAAGTTTATTGAATCTTAGAACACCTTTGGCATTTCTGAATCTCAAGGACAGAGAAACACAGATACACCCATGACTTCTGCCAAACACAATCTTCAGAATTAGACCAAAATTTCAATTTAAGATGAATTTTTCTATGTAAAAACAATAAAAGTTATAAGACTGCAAGTTGCTGGGTGGTAGGTTAGTCAATTTTACCCTCCTATAAGCCTGTCAACCTTCACTGCTCCTTTGATTTCATATAGAAAACACACACAAAACAAATGAAACCCACTGAATAAAAGAGTGAAATGTGGAGACTTATCCTGTATTTCAGTAGTAAAGAGGCAAGTATATTTATATGAAATATTTGGTTGCAAAAACTAGACCTACGTGTTAATATTTTATTTAGAACAAGCCATATATTAAAATTCACATTTAAATATTTAATTTGAATTTACTGAAAACAAACATCATAGGTTAAAATGGTTATATGTATCCTTCAATACTACTATACTTCATGTTATTTTATTTATTTATTTTAATAGATCTTTATTGGAGTATAATTGCTTCACAGTTCTGTGTTAGTTTCTGTTACACAACAAAGCGAATCAGCCATATGCATACACATGTCCCCATATCCCCTCCCTCTTGAGCCCCCCTCCCACCCTCCCTATCCCACTGCTCTAGTCATCGCAAAGCACAGAGCTGATCTCCCTGTGCTATGCTGCTGCTTTCTACTATATTTTAGCAACATTAGGATGAAGTGTAAAATAGACTGTATGTGGTAATATACGACAAATATTTCATAGAGTGTAGCTTATTGATAATCACCACATGATCCTGTGTGATTTAACATGCCTCTTAAAAATATATAGGAGCTCAGTTCATTTTGTGCTATTTTATTGT
>NW_021152519.1:0-344 GCF_002837175.3 Physeter macrocephalus | reverse complement strand
GGCAGGCGGACTCTCAACCACTGTGCCACCAGGGAAGCCCCATATAAATTTTTAATAATAATATGTCATTAGTGTGAAACCACAAATATTAACTTCTCTGTATGTACTATTTGATTATTAAAATGCCACTGTCTTGAAATAAGAATTGGCAGACAAATCATAAGCTTTTTTTGGCTTCATAAACACTCTTAACAACTTCTATTTAATACACTATTATCCAAGGAAGTTGATTAATGGAGAATCAACTTCATAATGGAGAATCATACATCTTTAAGTAGAAAAAAAAAGGCTGCATTTATGAAGATGTTTACAATAGTTTATTTTAGGTTATTTCCAATTTTTCA
>NW_021152518.1:2029-2431 GCF_002837175.3 Physeter macrocephalus | reverse complement strand
AAGCGGACAGACTAAGGCCGCCAAATACATGCTGTATTCAAAAATCGAGGACACTGTTAGATCGATCCACAGGCTCAGTTGGAAAGTGTTGAGTATCAGTTCCCAAGACAGTGCAGGGCTCAAGCATGCATCAGCTCTATTCGAAAGACGACGCTAGGCAGATAAGGGATGGTTCAGTATATACCATTTTGATAGGCACATCTCGAAGAGAGTTTCTCAGTGGCCACTGAACATGAAATACAAGCAATCACGACACCATCCGTCAGATATCTTCAAGATGTCTCCTTCGAAGTAACCACCATGAGTGCACATTTCCTTCTCATGTTGTCGTCATATACCTGCGCGACGCATACTCTACTGTCTTAGATATATAAAGGCAGTCCTGGTGGACGGGTAGAATCG
>NW_021152518.1:0-374 GCF_002837175.3 Physeter macrocephalus | reverse complement strand
TCTTCCTGGCCAGCACCCACAAAACTACCCTAGACGCCTACACGTGCATCGATTAACTAAGGCAACAGGCCGGATGAAACTCTACCTCCCGAATCATATTTTCCAAACAGTATAGATACATAAACTGCTGATGCGTGGCAATCGGTGTAGACCACTTATTCCCAGGTTGCCACACACAAATTACTTCACACATCACAGTGCCGCACGCGACGTGAGACCTACTGCGCCTACAACGAGAATGCAACCAGCATTTTAAAAATTCCTATCCTGCCATGACATTGTTTCAAACCTTTTAGAGATGAGAGGACAACCCAGTATACTCACCACCTGAATCTGCGCTTTCACGCCCGAGCACTTCACGCTCCAGTACTCGT
>NW_021152517.1:1865-2432 GCF_002837175.3 Physeter macrocephalus | reverse complement strand
CCTCAGGCACCTGTAGTCTTCGCAACGGCGACAGTACCCAGGACACAAGCCCTGGATCCGCATGCGTCTAGCTAAATACGTGTATCGTAAATTGCGCTTTCTCTCTCTACGTATATAAGTACTTCAGGTACGTGATTGGGTGGCTGCGATGTAGTGCAGCGCGCCATACTACCCACCGCAGAAAAACGCAGAGCTTCCGTAAAGGCAAACACACACGTACACACAAATACACACAAGACCGTACGCACACCCGCGCGGGGGTACCACAGTAGAGAGACACTGTGTACAAGTCAGCCCATATACGTATTTGCAGTTCTGTGTAAAATGTGCGCAAAACGCATGCGGCAAAGACAGCCAGCAATTGTGGCGCGCGCGGTCAGGTCGCGCCACGCCTGTCAGGCAAAGCTGCACGATATGCATACGTACACACATGCATGCATTATCATCTATATATATGTTTATAATGATACTGTATTCACTTGTGCACGACTGCAGACATCACATAAAACTACTTCTCTAGTGCAAGTGCACGCTCGTAGATATGCATTTGAAGGAATCAAATGGCCG
>NW_021152517.1:0-1023 GCF_002837175.3 Physeter macrocephalus | reverse complement strand
CTCCTGCTCCTCCTCTTCCTGCTGCTGCTGCTTCTTCCGCTGCTGCTGCTGCTGCTATTTCTTCTGACTCGCGCAGCTGCCGCTGTCGCGTCTCTTCATCTTGCTGCTTGACCTGCTCTGTTATCCCTGTCATGTATGCATCCAAAGGATCCACCTCCACCGCTTCCGCTGTGGTCGCAGCAGCAGCGTCTACTCCTGCAGCGCCTGCACCACCGCGTCTACTTGCTGCTGCTGCTCCTGCATCACTCGCTGCTAATGCTGAGTCCGCTGTTGCTTCTCCTGCAGTCCCGCGCACATTTCCTTCATGTGCGAGTGGAAGCGATGATGTAGATGAAGAGTATGCATACGAAAGAGTAGCAGACGCAGATGGGGAAGTCGCTTCTCTGGAGAAAG
Source organism: Physeter macrocephalus (assembly GCF_002837175.3). NCBI lineage: Eukaryota > Metazoa > Chordata > Mammalia > Artiodactyla > Physeteridae > Physeter > Physeter macrocephalus. The sequence continues at coordinate 630 of NW_021152517.1, read as the reverse complement.
GTATGAGCATTGCTCGACGACGGCGGGCAGCCTCTTCCTCCTCACGCGCCGCCTGCGCCTCCGACATGAAAAAGTTCTCCATTTCCGGAGAAATGCGGGCGAGAAAAGCGGGCAAACCGCAAACGAGTGGGCATGCGAAGTACGCGGAGGGAGAGAAGCAAATGTGGTGAATGCAGCGGGGGGACGGAAGCGAACGAAGGAGAAGACGAGAATATCGGAAGGAGAAAACGAGGGGGATGTAGTACGAGAAGAGAGAGAACAAATGTGCCAGGTGAGGACAAATGGGAAAAGGATTCAGGAAGGAAAGCAGAAACAATGTAACGAAAGCTAGAGAGAAGTATTCAAACGGAAGAAGAAGCAGGAATGGTAAGGCAAAAGAATAAAAGCCAGAACACTACAGAGAAGCAAAAACGATAAACGCGCTGGGAGAAACGGGTGAAGTCTCTACACAGGAAGGAAGCTAAGAGGAAAAAGGATATTATGTTGGGAGAGACTGCTAAAACACCTTGTATCGACGGAAGCGACAACTGCATTCAGAAAAAATGAACAAGCCACGATGCGATCCTCGTGCAAACGCTAACAGGTAAACAGTACCAACATGGATCTCCCAGCACGTGTGCAGGAAACAAG
>NW_021152515.1:0-2432 GCF_002837175.3 Physeter macrocephalus | reverse complement strand
GGGGGACCATCCCTGTGTTGTACTGGATAAAATTGTACATTCCCCAAGGAGTCAGTCGTTTATTCGATCGTCGCGCTCGCTTCAACGACCAATTTCCGCGTTCAGCGAACTCTCAACTACTTGCGTGCGTGTCTGTTCACATATATCATGTATGAAGTCCCACACCGACAAAACACTCATACACATATGCTACGCTACGCTACGGCAAAATGGATGCTGCTGTCATGAGTAGTTCGTATTCTTGATCAGACAGGACAATCAACAGAAACACTTATTTATCACTTATTTATCTGTACGTCCCCGTTATTATATACACCCCACTGCCGCTACCACAGAGCAGGAGGAGCGGAGGCGTAGTCTGGTTTCGTCTGCGGTGCCTGTGCCTGACTAACAAGTGTGCTTCGTGGGATGCAGCTGTATTATCTGCTTTTTATACCGTCTGATTGGCAACCAGTGTATGAGCGGTATTTAACAACGACAGAGTTCCCAATTGAAGGCGTCATCATCGTTGTACAACTATCCCGCTGCCCTACGGGCGTTTGTGGATATTGTGCAGGGTGGCACCAGTGGCTGGCGAGTTTCGACTTCTTGAAGGATTTCCTCCTAAAGAAATCAGCCTTGACCCGTCTACTACTCTGAAGGATGCAGGACTGCTGAATGCTACCATCGTGCAGAAACTCTGAGTCGTTGAACCGAAGGAGAACTGACTGCGTATAGAGGGGGCCACGATACCACTGTGACTGGGGGAAAATGGACGGTACCGTGAGTGCCTGCGTGTGGTGGTCACACTGAAATGGTGTGGGACAGTCCATTGTTTTGAGTGCTGTGTGTGCACCTGTCTCCCTTGATACAAGGTGGCGGTGGTGCCGCTCCCAGTTGCTAGCGTAGCATTAAGCTGCCGCAGACAGAGCAGTCTCTTGCAGCAGACGCTTGCTCACTACGCCTTGTGCGTGGAAGAAGTGGTATTTCGTAGCATCCGCCATGGAAAGTGCGCGTCTGTTTGCAGAAGCGAGCAGGGGTCGAGTGGCAGACACCCAGGAAGACGAAGAGGGTTTTCCGCGAGCTAGCATGGAACAAGGAGTCTGCGTCCCATGATTGCTGCCATTACCAACAGACGGGACACTCGTGAAATGACATAGTTGATGTTAGACTCATGTTTTGTCAGTAGATCACACCACGAGTACCACTTTTGCACCACTGCTGTGAAAAAAGGAGCACAGGTCATTGGAACTGGTGCGTGCTGTGCCCGGAGGAATAGTGTGAGCCTGTTGTCGCAGAAAGTGAGCGTTTTTAGTCTCATGCGATAAATGTCCTTGGGAGGGCACCAACTTCGCTTCGCTGGACAAAGCGCGCACTTGCTCTTCATACGCCAGCAGGCTGATGAAGCCGCCGGACAGGTTCGATTTCTTGGAGACGTTGCATTAACTTCCCGCAGGCATTAAGGTTTAGAGAACACCTGCCCAAGTTGAAGAAAGTGTGCAGACTATATGCGCCCACGCAGCTGCCACTGTCCGATAACCAAGTCACAGAAGTTGACAGGGGTACGTGGCCTCTACCTTCCAGAAGGCGTTCGTGAAAGGGTGCCGTGCACCACGTAGGTGGACGGACAATAGTGCACGGAGCGCCGCCTCGTTTAGCAGCAAACACACGAGGTATTCTGCAGGAGACTCGACTAAAATGCAGGCGATGTGCGGAACGTGACTGTGCATGATGCATCTTGTTGTGCTATATTTCACTGCTCGGGCAGGCGATAATTTCGCGCTGTACATGGCGCAGCCCCGTGTTTAGTGTGCGGTCGCGACACGAGTGCCACCAGAAGACGCACGAAAAATTGACTTGTAAAACCCTGATAATAGAGGTGTTTCCTCGTATCAGCAGCTCAAGAGGGTGACGATAGGCTCTGACAGTTCCCTCAACGCGGATATGATAGAGGAGCTCTACTACAGTTTCTGCTGTCGATACAGCAGGGTCTGATGTTCACGTCATAGGGCAGTTGGTGATAGCAGCAGCAGCATCTGCTGGAGGTGAAACACCCGTACACGCGGCCGTAAAGCAACTTCAGCGTTTGATGAAAGACGTTGTGATTTCCTACCGGCGAGGGCCACCAGACGTCTCGTATAGTTAAATGGAAAGATGAAGAGCACTGGTGTTGATGGTGCATGTCTGTTTGCCCATGTGCAATCGATCCTACTTCAACGCAGCGGGAACATGCATGTTTTAAGTAAAAATCGCCCGAAATAACCCGGTACCACCGGTACCACGTCCAGTCCTACCCGTTTCCTTGTTTCTACGTATTGCTGTTCTGGCGTTCGAGGGCGCTCGCCGCTAGCGCTGCTGTACTGCACTGCCAAAGCTGATGGACCTTCCAGGTGCAGCACAGCCGTGCGAAGCGCAAGTGACCATATGTCTGTAAATTCTATGCATAAGCGTAC
>NW_021152513.1:1928-2432 GCF_002837175.3 Physeter macrocephalus | reverse complement strand
CTTCCTTTCACCTGACGCAATGCTCATTGCTGAAGCCGGTCCGAGGGTGGATCCATCTGGTGGAATGTCTCGTCTTTTGCGTGTAGGAAGGCTTAATTTTCCAGCATTCAAGAGGGTGGGCCGTGCTGCGGAAGAGAAATTCTCTTGTGTGTCTAAATAGCTGCCTTCCACACCGGTCACAGCGTTTAACCTCGCGTGTGGAAAAGTTGCGCCGCAGCCACGACTCTCGGATGTGTATGAAGAACATTGGCACCGACAGAAAAGGAAGTGTTCGTAGATTTTGAGGGCGCTGAGATGCCTCAAGAATGTAACGTGGGAGCTTAAGTATTTGCATCGCCGCAGAAAATAGATATAGATGCATCTGCATGAAGCTCAATGTTGTGAGGAGGGGCGTAACTACCTCGCACGTGCCATCGCGTACGTATGTGTATGCATACGTGTGTGTAGAGGCTTCGACTCTGTACAACTGCGTATAAATAAATATATATATATATATATATATAT
>NW_021152513.1:0-329 GCF_002837175.3 Physeter macrocephalus | reverse complement strand
TCTCTGCCGAAGGAGAACTCTGGCAGAATGCTTTCCGAATCAAAAAGAGAAAGCAGCTGCTCTACAGCACTGCTGGAGTAAGCAGCCGGCACAAAAAAGAGGAAGAAAGGCTGATGGAAAAGGCCTTCAAGATAAAGAGCGGCCGGTGTAGACGTGCAAGTACCCGTAGGTCTGGGTAACATCGAGTCTGGCTCTGAGAGCGTTTGTTTATATAAAACACGGGTTGTCAATGTTTGTACAGAGAACGGGAAGAGCCTCTGTGAGCAACGATCTACCCGAGGCACTGGCCTGCAGTTTTTACAGATGCTGTGTCTCTCTCCGCGGAAAAT
>NW_021152512.1:2012-2432 GCF_002837175.3 Physeter macrocephalus | reverse complement strand
TAAGAGAAACAATATCTGCGCCCTGCAGCGGCAACGAGTGCAACTGCAAAAACACACGTGTGTGTGGCCGTGTGGGGCAACAACTGCTGCACACGTATGCTGATGGGACAACTGTAGCGCCGGGCGCCTGTGTTTGCTATATATACAACATATGTATATGTGCATATTTCTACAATTCACGCATATGTATTTATTCACCGCAGACATAAACGTATACACGTAGAATTAAGTGTGAATATGCCAGACGATGTGCACACACGCCAGAATATGCTTGTACATGTGGTTTTATGTAGAAGGACTTCGAGAATTGCCTTGGCATACTGTTGCTGCAGCGCTGGACCATACACACACAGACAGTCAAAGATATATAGATGTTTTGTTTGTATATGCATAGTAAATCTAAAGTTCACCTTAAATTTC
>NW_021152512.1:0-295 GCF_002837175.3 Physeter macrocephalus | reverse complement strand
ACACACACATTTATATCTGCATCCACAAATACCGACAGTGTACACACACACACACACACACATGCAACATATACTCACATTTATTCATTTACAAAGAACTACACGCAGGGGTGTACGCGAGCGGTTGACAAACCAAGAGATGGACAAGATTGACAACAACTGGCACGTACACCAGCCCTCGTACTCCGCTGGTGCAGACGTACATAAACCTGGCGAACCGCGGCCCATGAGCAGAATAGCCTCGTATTGTATGAAATAGACATGTAAACGCGCAGCCTCGGCGTGGAGATTTGTT
>NW_021152510.1:1271-2433 GCF_002837175.3 Physeter macrocephalus | reverse complement strand
AGCTTGTCTACTTCCTCGCACGCATCAGTAATCTTCCTGCCCACTATGCACGGTGCGAAGAGGCGCGTAAGACATCCCTAAAAGTAGTGGCTGGGCTTGCAAAACTCTTCCGTGTAAAGTGTTCTCGGAGCACAACTGTGACAAGCTTGTCCTCACCACACCCGTGCTTCCTGGCTAGGAGAGACATAAGTGTACATGTGAGCATCTGCGCGAATGTATGTGTGTTGAAGGTGCGTACGCACACGCACGCACATGCATGAACCGACACATCTCACCGACTCCATCCTTACCGCATTTTCTGTGTTTACGTGTACAAGACCCCCTCTTCGAACCTTGTGGTGCGCGGTTACGTAAATGCGGTACCGGTATCTAGCAAAGATTGTCTACAAAGCGCTCAAAGCTGTCCCGAACAACCTTCAAAAAGTTCCCCTGCGACCACCTAAGAAAATACGATTCGTCGCATCCCTGTCCGACGTGAGCAGCACTTAAAAGTTTTGAAGCTCACTTATGCGGCATATAAGCACGTGCACCCTCCGCCTCACTCACTACCGTGTCATACGTCTCCGCAGCACAGGGCACTTCAATCCCAGCAAGGTAAGGAAATTGCCGACATCCTGAATACACTTGTGGGCGGTGTAACCACGCTTTACATCTTACAGGTAACCTCAACAGCACTACGGAACGAAGATACCCGTGTGAAGAGGACCTAGTGGCTGACTAGCGCGGCATCCACTCGTAACTTGCATATCCGGTGCGTCGATATCTAAAGTGATGCGTCTACACGTAAAGGGTGGGGAAGAACCGCACTGGTAATGACATATTTGAAATGAGTTCTGCTGTAGGCACGCTCCGTACGTAGTACCCGAAACACCAGCCACCTGACGCACATCTCTCATGTTACCTTGGACAGAGTACAAACTTACGTTTATATAACACACATACGCATACATATATATATATATATATATATATACATGTAGGTGCATATTTACCCTCTGCCGTGCAACCTGTCAAACTCAAACATGCTAGCTTCGTCTGGACATTGATTTTCGAGTTTTCGCCAACTGTCAAGCAAGTGTTCTCCGACTTTGTCGTTCTTCTTGTCAGGTGATACGACGTTGTACGGCAGTCGGGAGTCGGAAGCTACTGACTAGCGCTGGAA
>NW_021152510.1:0-800 GCF_002837175.3 Physeter macrocephalus | reverse complement strand
TGCTTCACCGATCCAGTGTGCCTACCGAAAGCGCGCGCTAGTGTGCTCTGAGCAGTTCTCCCGTTTATCCTTACCATCATGAGACTGTATCCCCACGGAGGATATTTAAATCCTGGGTACGGCGCCTTCAGCATTGGGGTGACTATCCAGTACAGCGTCGCATTGTGTCTACTGTTGCTTGCTGTTGGCGACCACGATGGACCAAAGAGTGTCGCAAATCGGCCGCATAAGATTGCGTATACTAGCGCCAACTTCTACAAAGCCATGGGCGGGCTTCACCTTCTTGGAGGTGGCGTGACGGCAGTGGTGGTGATAATCGGGTACTTGGTACTTCCGTTTGCTCTGTGTCTGCTCCCCTTTATCACAATCCTAAACTGGTGTTTGATGTTTATCACAGCAGGATGCTGCGGTCACATCCTTACGCAGGTGCAAAACCTGGAGAAAATGTACCTGCAACATTTGAGACAGGAGGCCGATTTGGGCCCTGTGCGAGACCTTGACTATACCGAAAGATGGGCTTATAGCAACCAAAGAGCGCTGATGTACATAACCTGTATGTGTGTAGCGGGAGCACCTTGTTACTTCGCCGGCTTGGTCTACTCAAAAGAGTCCACCACTGGCACGCGAGCGACGACTTGGTTTTACGTATCAATACTAATGCTCTTCTCTGGAATGGTTGTGGTCCTTATGACGGGGCTGCCGAAATACCGCGGTGTAGGGATCATTTGGTTTGTACTGTGGATGGTGATGACCGTGGGTATTCAGCTGCAGCAGCTACGTTGGTATCGAGTATTTGCTGT
>NW_021152508.1:0-2433 GCF_002837175.3 Physeter macrocephalus | reverse complement strand
TTTCCAAGCAAGGTGTTCTTCCTCTAGCAAACTGCCTGAACTATGGAACACCCTGGCTAGGCCACCGGTACTGTGCCTCTTCAAAAGCCAGCTGTGCTACATGAAGAAATGGGCTTTCCTTGCAGTACGAACGAGAGCAGACAATGACATGGTATCTCGAAACATAAGTATTTTCAGTGCTATACTAAATGTAATTGGATTAATTTACATTAAGTATAGTCCTAGATGGAATGTGTAGCCGAGGGATTTTCAAAGTGCAGCTCATACTACGACAATGGGTCCTACTTCCACGGCATTTGGAACAGGCTAGAACTGTGTTCGTGAACCTGTGGCAGTCCTGGCGAAACCAAGCCCTCCAAAGAAAGAGTGCAATGTGTTGCCCTACACTCGGCTAACACAGAGGGATCGGGTAGGGCTACGGGCCTGGATGTTTCCTAGTGGCCGAGGGGAGCCTTGGGGAACTCTGTGTTCTGTCAGGGACTATGGTGCCCAAGTGGGGCTCCTATGACTTCAGATTGGCGGTACTAAATGGAAAGCGAAGCCGAGTGTTTTTCTCAGTGCCTCTCCGATTAGGGTAATGAGTCCGTCATCCCAGTCATGTTGGAATTGGCTACAACGGTGTGAGTGAAGCTGTGAGAGGACTGGGGAAATTCAGCTCCCTCAAGAAAGACTGCAGTGTGTTGCCCTACTCGTGACGTACACAGAATGACTCAGAAAGACTACGGGCCTGGAAATTGCTTAGCAGGCCCAGGGAAGCCTGAGGGTACTCAGTGGTCCTGCAGGGAATATGGTGCCCATGCGAAGCTCTTAGGGATCCTGAAAATGCTACTGCGAGGGCCTTGATGAGGACTTCCGGGGCACGGTGGGCTGTCTGGAAATGTGTGCCTGAGGCTGTTTGCGTGCTCTGGACGGGTAACTCTCCTGGCGTAACGTGCAGTGTGTTGCCCGTCACTCGGCATACCTAGAGGGCCTCCGTGGGACCTATGGGCCTCGACGTTGCTCAGCAGGCCCACAGGGGTCTGGTGGTACTCAGTTATCTTGGAGGGAAATTGAAGCAACACCGAGGGGCCCAGGGTCCACAAAGTATATTCCCTTTCAAATAAAGCAGAACGGCTATTAAGACCTCATGGAAATGGCTGCATGCCCCCCTTTCTGCCTAGGTTCTCAGGGCCTAACCTCGAGGGCAAGTACTCACGGTGAATTTCCCTTCAGCTCTTAGAGCATGGCAGCAGGAGCTCAACGACGGCCATGGCAGCACCCGGTGTAGATTGTGAAAGCTCCTTTTCTTCCCAGGGCCATGCGTCTGGTGGCTAGAGACACCTGTCAAAAGCACGGAATTTCAGGAGGCCTCAAGGCAGCATGAACGGAGATTTCCAAATAGGAAGGCAAGTTTAGTACCGCCAGGCCCCCATTTCCATGGGCACAGGCTGCATACCTCTCTGTGGTTTCTCACAAGTCCAAAGAGACACGGATTACACAGTGGCTCCATCCCTGAATCAAATTCTCCAAGCAGGGTGTTCTGCATTAGCGAACTGCCTGAACCATGGAACGCCCTGGCTAGGCCTCCGGGCCTGTGTGTCTTCAAAAGCCGGCTGTGCTACACAAAGAATTGGGCTTTCGTTGCAGTAGGAACGAGAGCAGACGATAACATGGTAACTCTAAAGCTAAGTATTTTCACTATTATACTAAATGTAAATGGATACATTTACATTAACTCTAGTCCTAGATGGAATGTGAAGCCGAGTGTTTTTCTCAGTGCAGCTCAGACCAGGGCAATGAGTCCGAATTCCACAGCATGTTGGATCTGGCGAGAATGGTGTTGGTCAACGTGTGGGAGTCCCGGGGAAGTCAAGCTCTCCCAAGACAGAATGAAATGTGTGGCCCTACACTCGGCATACACAGAGTGACTCGGAGAGTCTACGGTCCTGGATGTTTCGTAGCAGGCCCAGGTGAGCCTGGGGTTACTCAGTGTTCTTGCAGGGAATACGGTGCACACGCAAGGCTCCTAGGGATCCTGGAAAGCGTACTGCTTTTAACATAATGCAGAGCAGTGACTACAGCCTCGTGCAAACTGCTGTACCCTGCCACCTCTGCATGGCAATTCAGGACCTTAGTCCGAGGCAAGTGCTCATGGTGAGTGTCCAGTGAGTGACATGCCATATTGAGATGCTGAATTTCTCCTGAGTGGAGTGATTTCTGGTACGAGGTCTTTGAAGAATTCTAAGCAGAGTGTTTTCTTATGGCAGCTGAGAAGATGGCCTTGACAACGATTTCCGGGGCACGGTGGGCTCTAGAATACTGGTCCCGAGGCTGTTGGAGTGTTCTGGAAATGTAGCTCTCCCGAGGTAACGTGCATTGTGTTGCCCATCACTAGGCATACTCAAAGGGTCTGCGAGGGACCTATGGGCCTCGACATAGCTCAGCAGGCCCACA
>NW_021152506.1:1959-2433 GCF_002837175.3 Physeter macrocephalus | reverse complement strand
CTTGACTACGCACGACTACTGACGAAGCCTCAGACAGGAGTGGGGAACATCCGCACAGCTGTGCTGTTTTCCTGCCTTCGAAGGCACGGCCACGAGTCTGACGGACTCTGCTCGTTTTGCATCTTATACATCTTCGTCTGTTCAAGTGTTGTGCCGCAACGCATGTTTCTAACGCACACTCTCATGTGGGGATCTAGGCATGTCGCATGTCTCTGCGGATTGAAGGCCTTCTCAGGGGTAGCAGCAGATATCCACTCACTTCTTCCTTTTTCCTCGACAGTTACTATTTCCTGTAACCATTCACGTAGGTATAAGCAGATTTGTAGGATTCCATAAACAACGAATTTCGGCTACAATGCCATATTTTCATGTATGTATAATCATACAAATGTATTCTGTGCTTATATATATATACACACATATATGAACATGTTTGTAGAACAGCCGCAGCCGTGAACGTCCACACAAACCACG
>NW_021152506.1:0-1743 GCF_002837175.3 Physeter macrocephalus | reverse complement strand
ATATATATATATATATAGGTGTACAGGCCAGATCGTGCATATGTGCCAGTACCCGTATTATACATTTTAACATGCAAACAACTCCCAGTACAATCGCAGTATATCTGAAGCTGTACGGCTATAGATATACATGGGGACATTTAGACACACACTAAGGTATTTATTTCTTCTTTAGATGCACGAGAGAGATGGAGCACGGTTGCGTCCCAGGGAGCAAGGTGAAGTCAACGGTTGCTCATCCATTACATTGTAGTGTTTTATTGAAACGTTCACTTGCTCTTGCACAGTGTAGACGTAAATAGATATATAGAGTGTTTTTCCAGTGTTACGTCTGGTTTGGACTTCGAGCAGCGCGGCTGCTCTGGTCCATCTACAACGGTACACAGAGCACCGACACACGTCACAGCAAAAAGCCAAATACTATTTCCATTTACTCACTTGCATTTCAGAACCCGCAGATGCAATGTAATCTACTGTTTCTTCCTTGCGTCATTTGAAGTTCCCTAGCGCATCTACTAACAACGAACAAGCGGCTGATTCTCACGGACAAACGGCGCTAGCAGTTGATGTTGATGAAAATTCATACAGTTCCACTCCCTTGCTGTGAGAGTACATATGATTAGGACGGGATCCACATCCCTTTGCGTCCTTGCCGCTTATTGTGGTGATTGTTCCCTCCTTGCGTAGCATACGTGAAGTGCCGTGTTACATTATCCTGAGAAATCTGCATACCGAAAATATATTAAGAGAGAAAAACGTAGGAGGTACAGTAAAAGAATATACTACATAGAGGAGAAACTGTGAAGAGATCACTGGATACAAAGGCTGAACTGCTGTGGCAGCATCCTGTGTGATAGAGGATTTGTCAGACAAAATAGGGACAGGTATGTAGATAAGGATTTCGAAGAAAAACTGTTGTTTAACGGAAAAATATGTCTTGCCTTTTCTTCAACTGGACACTGGAATCGGACTAGATCTCTTTCACATGGTAAAACACGCCACAACTAAGGCGTTCAAACTACAGCTGCTCCAGCTCAGTTCATGAAACCAAACCCAATGCATGCTTCCGTACGTGCAGTAGTACATATATAAGTACATGCGTAGAAACATACAAAATCCTCTATATACGTCACCCGTGTTGTTAAGAAGAACATTATCACCTTCACCGGATAGAACAGGAAGCTTCGGAATTCAAGAAAAGTCTTATTTGTTCCCAGTCCTATGTTCGATGTTACACACTGATCTGCACGATTCAAGGAGGACCACGCCTCTTTGCGTAAGTATGGGAACAAACCCATCGGCAAAACACAATTGTGCTATTTATCTGTTTGAAATATGCGACCCGTAACGGCGATCTACACTCGATAGATAATGCATTCCATTCATTTAGTTGTGACTCATAATCATCGTTTACCATCTTTGTTCCTGTGTACTATAGAAAATCATACTGCACAATTCTTCTCGTTCCCTTTTGAGCACTATGAAAACCATATTCACATAATGAGCGTCACATATATGCGTTTCTCACTCCTTTAAGTTCTGCGCTGCATACGTTGTACAGATGTTCTTCACTCCAGGGAGGCAGCGACGTGATCGAAGGTCTCGCCTCTTCAACAATCAGAACGGATATGGTAAAGAGTGAAAAGGAAACGTGTAAAAGTAAAAACCTGAACCTTTCTCGAAGGGTTAAGGCTTGTGGGGTTGAAATTATCTCTAAGTTTCTCGAGGAGAGCGAAAGCTCAG
>NW_021152505.1:678-2433 GCF_002837175.3 Physeter macrocephalus | reverse complement strand
GTTATCCACGTTTATAAATGCATTGCTATACGCGTGCAGGCAGAGAATTTACAGAGAGGAGGTGCTGCGCTGAAAACAGGACGGACGAAAAACTTCGTCGCTCTCCCGCTTCGGTCCTACTTGTTTCTGCAGCTTTTTGCTCTAAAGCAGCATCGTTTGCTTCCTCCTCTGTTCCTGCAGCAGCTACCAAGCGTACTTCGCGCTGATAGAACCCGATTGCCAATGGGAGTGGCGTTACCCCAGGTATTTTGTCGCGGACACAGGGCTGCCGGCCAGACCGCTGCTATATTACTACTTGCGTGTTTTTTTTTCTTTGACTGCTGTCTCGGGCACGTCTTCCCAACTGCTTCCTTGTCGCACCTGGCTTTCCTTTTCAGGTAGTGTGCCCCTCATTTGCTGTTCAGTGCGCTTGTCCTTCAAGATCCACGCAGCGCCTGCTGATGGAGATACTTAGGCTATAAGAGGGGACGAAGCGAGACAGACAGACACGAATCCTTAGACGTGCGTTGTAGAGCACTCTGTCTGCATCTATGACGATGCGTGTGCGTTTTGCTGCGACACTGTAACATCCTACACTTTGCTAAGGGCACATAGGTTTACATAGGCCGTGACACGCATATCATCCCATATGGATATCTACGCAGGCATATGGGTACATCGTGGGAGGGTTCACGCGAGTGCATATCATATATATATGTATTTGAGCCGGTAGTAGTCGTATGTCATTAGGCTCAATTGGCTGGCTCCAAAGCCTTCGGGGTGACTGGCGTATACACCAGCTCGTGAATCTCGCTTGCGTGTGGGCTCGAAAGAAAGCACGCGAACATCGTATATGGGGCGCCTCTCCGCGTCATACAAATGTATATCGGCTATCGTTGTACAGCTTGACTATTTCCTTATATGCGGAGGCGGCAGGCGGTTAGGTAGCACTCTTACGTTATGTCGTGATCTCAAGAGTTCACTCTGTGTGCGCAAGTTGGTCCCGTAGGCTCACGTACATAGAGGTATCCGAGAATACAAACTTTGGACACAGCCTAAGGTAAGTGCTGCCGAGCTGGGGTGCTCCCAGCGTTCCACTCAATGGTGCTGACGCCGCTGCCCTCCTTCATGGAATTGCTCGTTTGTCCTCCATACGGCTGGACTTCACTTAACAGTGTCTCTGTCTACCTCCTTGCCCCCAGCCGCCTGTGCTTACGACTAAATTTCCTCGTGACATACAACTGCCTCCATGGGGACATGAAATTAGGTGGATCGTGAGGACGCGCCAAGGAAGCGGCAGCGACAACAGACTTTGACGGGGTTTGAAACGATCGTTAAAAGCGATCGCACGGTGCAGGTGAACGCGACCCTGATTGTAGACTTCAAACCCTCACGAACGTCGCTCTCAATCATGCACCGCACCAAGTCACCTGACGAAGGGGCATGAATGCATATGAGGTGCGTGGACAATGTAATAGTGCATCTCTTATACACGTGCATACACACGCTCATATGCGAGGTAGACGGGTATGTTTTGCAGTGTGTCCGTGCAGATAGATGCCCGTGTCGTTAATTCACTATATCTATACATAAAGCTGCATGATTGTTACGCATTCGTACCAAATAAATATGCGACGCCCACGGCTCCAGTACAGATGCGCTTGGAGCGATGTCCTGCCCCAGTACAGTACGTGACCTTCAGTGCCATGGCGCTCTGCCCTTCTGCTTGTTAATTGACCCCTATATCGATGGCATTTTTCACGCAACCGTACAACG
>NW_021152505.1:0-280 GCF_002837175.3 Physeter macrocephalus | reverse complement strand
CACTCCTGCTGCTGCGGCCCCTGCTGCTGCTGCTGCCGCTGTTGCTGCTGCCGTTGCTGCTTGAGGAAGCCTCATGTGGCAGCCTGTGGGGTCACAACCAAAGCATCATAGTAGGCGGTGACAGCAGTGGTGCATGCAGTATCGCACCATGGATGGAACCTGCTGCTGCTGCTGGCGCTATTTCCACGTACGAGGCTACCTCGCTTTCCTTCGTCTGACTGCAGCTCAAATTTCGTAGCATAGCCCCATATTTGCTGTTTCCGCTCTCCGTGCTTCTTCG
>NW_021152504.1:1416-2433 GCF_002837175.3 Physeter macrocephalus | reverse complement strand
ATCTTTATTGGAGTATAATTGCTTTACAATGTTGTGTTAGTTTCTGCTTGATAACAAACTCAATCAGTTATACATATACATACATCACCATATCTCCTCCCTCTTGCCTCTCCCTCCCACCCTCCCTATCCCACCCCTCTAGGTGGTCACAAAGCACCGAGCTGATCTCCCTGTGCTATGTGGCTGCTTCCCACTAGCTACCTATTTTATGTTTGGCAGTGTATATATGTGCACGCCACTCTCTCACTTTGTCTCAGCTTACCCTTCCTCCTCCCTGTACTTCATTTCTGTTTATTGCTGACTAATATTCCACTGTATGGATATATCACATTTCACTTATCCAGTCATTAGTTGATAAACATTTGGATTACTTCCATTTTTTGGCTATTATGAATAATGCTCCTATAAATATTCATGTACAGGTTTTTGTGTGGGCATAGATTTTTACTTCTTGGGTATTTACCTAGGCTGGGTCACATAATAACTGTTTACTTCAAGGAACTGCTACTCTGTTGTCCAATGTGGCTGCACCATTTTGTACTCGCAGCAGCAATGTGTGAGGGTCTCCATGGCCCCACATCCTCCCCAACACTCGCTATTGTCTGTCCTGCTTACAGCCACCCCTCTGGGCGTGACACGTTATCTTATTGTGGTTTTGATTTGTATTTCCCTGACGGCTAAGGATGTTGAGCATCTTTTCACGTGCTATCGGCCATTGGTATATATTCTTTAAAGAAATGTCTATTCAAGTGCTTTGCCCATTTCTAACTTGGGTCATTATTCTTTTTATTGTTGGACTGTTAGAGTTCCCTATATATTCCAGATACAAGTCCCTAATGGGGTCTATGATTTGCAAATATTTTCTCCCATCCATTGGTTGTTTTGTTAACTATATTTTAAAGGTAGTACAAGAAGCTCAAAAACAAAAAAGAAAAAAGTAAGGAGAAGGACATGGGCTAAGTCTCTCTATGTTAATTAACTTTCCTCACAGTTATTGTAGCAGTAAAGCATCACACG
>NW_021152504.1:0-999 GCF_002837175.3 Physeter macrocephalus | reverse complement strand
TTGTTAACTATATTTTAAAGGTAGTACAAGAAGCTCAAAAACAAAAAAGAAAAAAGTAAGGAGAAGGACATGGGCTAAGTCCCTCTATGTTAATTAACTTTCCTCACATTTATTGTAGCAGTAAAGCATCACACGCCCTACGTGCCATTGGTCAGTATCCCTCCTCTGCCCATCTCCTCCCCATAGTACAAGCCTGGGGCCTCTTGGGGCTTCCTTCCCTCATTTTACCCTCTCTCTCAGTACTGACGAATGGAACTCCAGGGTGAGTCTAGAAACCATAGGTCCTGCTCACTGCTGGACAAAACTCAGTAAGATAAAGAGACAATATTTTTTATCTCTAGAAAAATACATGGTTTAATTTTTTTATTCCAGTTTTACTGAGATATAATTGACATCCAGCACTGTATAAGCTTAAGGTGTACAATACAGTGATTCACAGTGATCTGACTTTCATGCGTCATGAAATGATGCCCACAGGAAGTTTAGGGAACATCCATCATCTCATATATTATAGATACGTGGTTTTAAATTTTATAAAACTGTCCTTACAAATGTAATTTTTAACAAAGTAGTCTTGTAAAACCTGAGGACTTCAGAGACAGGTACTAGGTCTTGTAAATGCAAGTCATACCTTCTAAACTTGGTAATTATGATTGTCTTAATACTTAAATGGATATTTCCTCATACATTTGTGAACTTAAAGAAGTTCGGAAAGTCAGAAGGGGATTAATGGTACATCCCTGTTCTCCTACAGGCACTAAATAAAATAAGACCCATGATGCTGCTCAAATTCTAATTTAGACCAAGAATTTGAATTTATGTCTCTTTTAAATTAACACAACTAATGTCATATTTACTGTATGTCTTACCTCTCACCTTTTTTTTAGGGGTTTTCTCTTGTAGTGGGATGTCTTTTTCCTGGAGATCCTTCAGTTTAGGTTCCGGTTTTTCTAGTTTTAACTCCTTTTGTGTAGTTCTGGAGTTTTTATTTAATGGTGC
>NW_021152503.1:0-2433 GCF_002837175.3 Physeter macrocephalus | reverse complement strand
TTTTACATATTGGTCTTCTGTGTAGTGTGCTGCTTCTAGGAAAATTTGTGTTCACAAGAAAAACTTGGAAAGCTACTGCTATAGAATCCAAGAGACCTGAACTTCTGTCTACTTCTTAGGACCATCCCCACCCCCTTATCTTCAGATGACGTCTATTGGCAGCAAAAGCTGAGTCTCTCCCATCTCCCTCATAGGAAATCTCCCCAGGGTCTGCTAGCAAGTCATTAAATAAAATAAGGCAACCCCATGTTATTTATGTAGTATTTATTCATATTTATGGGGATCCTGCCTCTTAGCCCTAAAAGTACTTTTAAAATTTCACTTTCACTCTCCAGACTCAAATCAAGCTTTCCTTTCTCACAAACCATGATGGCATAGCATTTCCTCAGGCTGATACCCACTCATGACCTCCCCATGGGTACAGGTCTTCTTTGCCCAGAAACTGGGGTTTGCAGCAAAGACCAGATGGAGCCCAGTCCTAAAGGCTGGACATAGAGTTTAAGAAAGTTCACTGTCTACCCTATAGCTATTTTACCAGGAACCGTTGTTTCTATTTAGTGATACAATTTTCAGGCAGCCTCACCAACCACAGTGGGAGCAGGAAACTCAGAATAATAACAGTAGTCACTAACATTTTATATATTGAGTTCCTACTTAGTGCCAAGCATTGTTCTCAAGTTCTTTGCATGAACGCACTCATTTAATCTTTGCCGCATCTCTAAGAGGTGGGTCCTTGTTTTTACTCCCCTTTTAAGATCAGAAAACTAGCTCACAGAGAGGCTCCATGATCTGCCCAAGGTCACTTAACTTGTAAATGACTGAGACGTGGACCAGGTAGTCTACTTTGAGAGCCCTCATTCCTAACCTCAGTGCTATCCAGATACCATATATTACCCCTGTGGTTGCGGGTGGTGGTGTTTTTCCCACAGTTCCTGATACTTTTTATGATTGCAGAACAGTGAACCACATGCACATGAGAAGGAAAATTTAGGTGGGTGTGTTTAATGGGCACAAAGGGGGACTGAGGTGGCAGCTGCGGTGATGGCTGCAGGCTGTGTGAATGACTCCACTCCCCACCAGGACCAAAGTTTGCCCAGCCTCAAGCATCATCCCTTCTCTTCCTGAAGAAAGAGTTCAACCAAGAAGGTGGAGCAAGGTAGAAGTTTTGGCCTGTTTCCTCTCTGTCCCATGTGCTCTAATGGCCTATGGGCAGCTAGCTGATGGCTGGATCTTCTGTGGGCAAAGGAATCCAGGGAAATCCCAGCATCTGCAGGCAAGCTTGCTAATGCCAGGGCTGCCCTTCGAGTGGCTGGTGAGCAAAAGGAATGGCCAACAGCTTTCAGGTAGTCTGGCCCCCAGCTGCCTTCAGGCCATTCAGGGAGGACCATCCTGACACTCAAAAATGGCAAAGTTAATAAGGAAGGTGACTTCTGCTGACGTTGGCCTAGTGAGGTACTAGTCATGAGACACTTTCAATTTCATTTCGTTTAACCTCACAATGCCCCTGGGAAGTTATTTTCAGGTTTATTTTGCAGATGAGAAAACTGAGGCTTAGAAAGAATTCACACTTACGCAGCTGGAAAGCTGCAGCTTCTCTAGGATCAGATCTTTGTATTACCAAATGACTAAATCCTAAATATTTACACATTCATATAACCAATCCATAAATATCAATTGTATGAGTATTACATGCCAGATGCTAGAGATATAGAGTCAAATTGAGACCTAGACCCTAACCTCAAGACACCAGAGTCTGTATTATATCTTACAGGGAACCTTCAGGAGACAGTGGCCTGATCCAGAGGTAGGAATTTCTGGAAGCAAATAGCAGGGCAAATAACAGGGCAAAAAATGTCAATTTGGCCACAGGGGAGGCCCAAGTTCTGTTCTCACTATTCACTAGGTGACCTGGGGCAAGTTACTTCCTGTCCTGGTTCTCATTTCCTTATGTAAGTCTGGAGCCGAACTGCCTGGGTTCAAGTCTGTGTAACCTGCCTCAGTTTCCTCATCTGTAAATGGAGAGACTATTAGTACCTACCTTATAGGATTCTAGTGAAGACTAGATTAATTTCTAACTCAATTATTATCATTGATTAAATGAGTTATTAAGTCATTATCATTGAGTGATTGCATAGAAAATGCTTAGGACGGTGCCTAGTACACAGTAATCAATCAATTAATGTTATCTCTTTTTTTATATAAATTTATTTATTTTATTTATTTATTTTTGGCTGTGTCGGGACTTTGTCGCTGCGCGTGGGCTTTCTCTGGTTGCGGCGTGCGGAGGGTACTCTTCGTTTCAGTTCGCGGGCTTCTCGTTGCGGTGGCTTCCCTTGTTGCAGAGCACCGGCTGTAAGCACGCGGGCTTCAGTAGTTGTGGCACCCGGGCTCAGTAGTTGTGGCTCGTGGGCTCTAAAGCGCAGGCTCAGTAGC
>NW_021152502.1:0-2434 GCF_002837175.3 Physeter macrocephalus | reverse complement strand
TAAAAATTAAATACTATAATAACTACATAACTTTACCTTTAAAAAAGTCAAATCAGTATGCTTGTGCAGGAGGGGAGGTTAGGATGATTTGAGGCTACTTCCATTTCACAGAAGCTCGGTAAGATGCACAGTGATGGAAGAGACCCCACAGGAGCACTTCCCAGACAGAGCCCATGGCCGCCCGGAGCCAGGAGGGAGAACAGGTGTGGTGCACAGTCCTCTGTCCCTCTGTGGCTTATTGCATGCAGTTGAGTGAGTTTCTTTTACATTCAGCTGCTGTTAGTGATTCTACAGAATATTAATGTGCCAGGAAAAAAATCGCATATGCACCAAAGCCACTAAAGTGCTCTGTTCACATCATTCCCTAGTTTCCCCCCATGTAGGAGCTTATTAATATTGAAGAAGCATGCATTTTAGCAGAACTGACTGTACTTCCTCCTTTAGACTGTCTCACTTCTTACCTTTCTCCAAATAATGTTACGTATTAAACAGCAGTATGGGCAGGAGAATCTGAATCCCAGTAACTGGCCAAAAACACAAGTGGATATCAAATGAGCATTAAAAATTTCAGGTCAGCATTTATGTCAAGACAGTGTGTATATATTGCAGTATATATTAAATGCAAAGAGAATGAAGAATAAAAGGGCAACTGGAAGGTTATTGAGCACCTAATCCTTCCTGTGCCATTTAAAGCCCCTCACTTCCAGCTCCCAACTGGAGAAATTCTCAGCTGCTGATTGAGTGGCATGTTCAGTTCAGATGGGCTCCATCATGTGCAAATGTAAAGAAGAAAAAAATGTTATCACAGTAGGAGTATGTCAAAGCCCACTTGGCCAGATAAAAGATATGTATGATATATTCTCTTTACTAAATAAGCTGGCACAGACACTACCTTTCTTAGAGCCATGGTGAAGAGCTTTTTTCCAATCCTGATTCTGCCATGTCATTTACTAGATGACCTTAGACAGGTGTCTTGATCTCTCTAAGCCTCAGTTTGTCCATCTGTAAGGTGGCAACAGCAGTCCCTCCCTCCTAAGGTGGTCGTGAGGATTAACTGAAAAGCTGCATAAAAAGTCCCAGTACAGGCAGAGCCTAGCACACGGGGCACCACGCCCACTAACCTGGCTGCTAGAAGTTCCGTTCAGCTGAATACAGAGCAGCTGGCAAGCTCTTGTCACCTCATGCTGCAGGGCGAGGAGGTATCACACTCATCCTGACCCAGTCCTGAACGACTCGGAGGAGTTGTTTGGTGAAAGAGAATGAGAAGGGGCAGGAATATTGGGAGGAAGGAACCCTCTCGTAGCCACAGAGAGTTGAGTATTCAGTGTGTACCCGAGAGCTTCAAAGCTAGAAGAAAAAATATGTCTATGAATGGAAGACTATGCCTGCAAACCCCCAAGGGAAAATGACTGATTAGGTGATTGTTGAGGAATCAGGATACTTCCCATATGTACAATTAATTCTGTGATTATGGCAATCCCAGTGATGAGAAATTAGGAAACACCAAAATCGTTACCTTGACTTCATGGGGGTCAGAGCCTTGGATTTTGGAAGGATGCACAAAAGTTGAAAAAAAGAGAGGCAAAGAACTAAAATTTTAGTAAGTTTAGAGGAGTCTAAACCTCAAAAGTTGCCACCTCTTCCCCCAAAAGTCAAGGACAGCAAAAAAGAGTGTTTGAACACTTCAGAGTGTTTGAAAGCTTTTCTCAAAATAAAACATAGTGACTCATGTATAGTTATCCTGGAAAATATCTAATAAAAGAACACTATAATGAGCCCCCATGTACCCCTCACCCAGCTTCACCAATTATCAACTTATGGCCAGTCACGTTTCATCTTTATCCCCCATCCCCAGATTATTTTGAAGCAAATCCAAGACATCTTCTTATTTCATCCCTAAGTATTTCAGTGTGTACTTCCAAAATATAAGGACGCAAAACAGTGTAACCACAATACCGTTATTGCCCCTAAGAATAATTACTAGTAAGTTCTTAACCTTGAATATACAGTGTGCAGATTTCTTAGATTAGTCTCATAATTTTTTCATTTTATTCAGTCAGGATGCAAATAAGATCCTCACATTGTGATTGGGTATATTCCTTAACTCTCTTTTAATGGAAGTTCATTTGTTGAAGAAACCAGGTTATTTATCCTGCAGAGTTTCCCACAGTCTGAATTTTACTAATCGCATACCTATGGTGTGATTTGCCGTCTTTCTGTCCCTACTTTATTTTCTGAAATTGGTAGATAAGATATTCGAGTTTGATCAAATTCAGATTTGACTTTTTGCAAGGCTGCTTTGGAGGTGTGGTTGGGGGTTACCATCAGGAGGTGCAGAAGTCTGGTTATCTTGCTTTTCTAGATGTTCTCAGCCATTAAAAATCATTGCCTAGATCCGTTAGTTCATCGGTGTTTGCAGTGGTGATATTCTAAT
>NW_021152501.1:1980-2434 GCF_002837175.3 Physeter macrocephalus | reverse complement strand
CACCACGAGAAAGGCAAATTACAGGCCGCTTTCCCTTCACGACGGAGCTGTGTCTCCTACCCGTTCAAATCCCTCTCGATGGTATATACTGTGGCTAGCGCTGCAACAAAAAATCAAAGACCAAAAAATGCTCCTGATGTCAGCGGCCACACATCTACTGCTCATGAATATCAGCATTTAATAAAGATATCACCTATCGGCTCCCAACGACTAAGGTTGAAGGCTACACGGAGATTCAGACAGACCCTACCGCGCTCTTACGTTAGTGAAGACAGTGTGTGAATTTTTTTGTCCATTGAGGTGGACGAGCTACGAGTACGTCGGGCCTGCGGCGTCATCTTCTCACGTGTATGCATCAAAATATACGTCTATAACTTAGAGGTTTCCACGAACGAAAATATTGGGGATTATATGGGTGCCCTCCAGTAGAGGGCTCAAAAATAGTGTGTATACA
>NW_021152501.1:0-413 GCF_002837175.3 Physeter macrocephalus | reverse complement strand
ATTGACCGTTCCGAGGGAAAACGAGGTTGACCATGTCCGGGCGTCATTCTAGCAGCCGCGCCGTTTAGAAGGTCCCACCTGCTCCGCTGCCGGCCCTGAAACTTAGTGACAACCACGTACCGTGGCTGTCGCTTCTCCTTGCAGGTGTCCCGATGACGCCACTGCTGGGTGGATACTGCAGTTCTTCACGCTGCATCACGGGCTAGTGGCTGTGGGCGTTGCTGTTTCGCTGCTGGAGCTGTTACTACTAGCGTTGCGGTGCGTGTCGCTGCCACTCCTGCTGCAGGTGCGCACCACGAGCTGTTGCGGTTTGATGTAGAACAGTCACTCTTACAGGGAAGCCAGAGACAGCGCTAGTTGTGGTAAAGTGTTTTTCACGGAGCAGACCTTGACAAACCACATCTATGCGTACG
>NW_021152500.1:0-2434 GCF_002837175.3 Physeter macrocephalus | reverse complement strand
GGGTCAGGGCTACTCCTCTCCCCCGGCCTGAGCCAGGTGCCCAGAGGAGGGTCCTTGGATCAGGAAACCTATTTGGGGCTGACTAGTCACCTAGGCCCCAAGGGAAGCCACAGGGGCCTGAGCTGGGCCAGTCTGGTTCCCCAGATGGGGACAGTGTGAAGTGGGGAAGTCAGCAGAAGCTGCGGCCAGGGAGGGGCCAGGAGGGAGCTTCATGCCGCTGGCAGGGAGCTGGTCAGGAGAGGAGAAGGGGGCAGTGAGCAGAGGTGCAGAGAGCCAGAGACCCCTGCAAGGGAGCGCTGACTCAGGGAGCCCCACCTCCCCGGGCCTGAGGCCTTAGTCACGTGACACGAGGCAGCCTGGTTCCTGCCTCGGCTGTTCTGGCTGGATGTGCTTTCAGGAAGGGCATCCCAGATCTCTCCCCAGGGGCAGGCATGGCGCCCCAGGCCTGCGGGGGCAGCGAGGGCTCCATCCCGGGCAGGCGCCACTCTCCCCGCTGTATGTTCGTTTCCAGACTGGTAACCAAGTCATCATCAGGTATGTTTCACAGACAAGCAGTGAGAGCCCTGGCTGGAGGGTGTGGGGGGCAGAGAGAGCGAGGGGTCCGGAGGGCGAGCCCGGGCTGGGAAGAAGTCCTCCTCCTTCAGGCTGGAGGTGAGAGCAGGACCCGGGGCTGCAGGGGGAGGGTCCCGAGGGGGCAATTCCCAGACCTGCTCTTGAGACGGTGCCAGCCATAGTTGCTGGAAAGCCGTTGGCATCTGGGTCAAAGCCTTACTAAAGCCAGCGCTCCGAGCAGGGAGGCCAGGTGAGAATCTGCCCTGGGCACGCTGGACATGCTGAGAGGACCTGGGGCCATATTTGTGTGGTCTGAAATCAGCGGCTACTTAACGTCCCCGTTAGAGGAACGACTATCTAAATCATGGAGTGATTAATATGAATGCGGTGCGGTGATTTCTAAACGTATGAGTTAACACCAAAAAAATCCTTGCAATGTGACTTTGAGCACAAAACACAGGCAACAAAATCATCCCCAACCCTAAACAGCTAAAAGGCTGGAAGGAAATATATGACTATGTCAACAGTGAGTTTATGAGTTTTCCTTTTTGTCTTAAATTTGTTTTTTTGGTATTTTACATACTTTTGATTAGGACAAAAGCTATTAAAAAATAAAGAGAAGGTGAAATGCTATTATCACGTTGGTATGAGGTGGGTATCAGTGAATTCATCCATCCCGTCCCACTAACATCCTGATCTTGCTGAGGCTGGACCTGTGCTGGGCTAAGTAAGGTCCAAGGGGGTGACACTGGGTCCTGGCCCTTGGGGACCCATGTGTATTGGGGGCAGCTGACCAAGGAGCAGGCCTTCGGCTGTGGTGAAGGGGAGCAGGTGGGGCACCTGGAGTGTAGAGAAAGCTTCTCAGAAGAAGAGCTTCCAGAGGGACCTGCCCTGGGGGCAGACCCAAGGGGTGCCAGTGGGGAGGAGGGTTTAGTTAGCTTCCCGCAGTGGAGGCCCTGGCTGGGGGTTCCGTGCGTGCTCTTCTTCTGGTTCCCTGAAGGATGCTGGTGAGCTGCTGCCCTCTATGTCCTCAATTTTCTCCTGAGGCAGCCCAGCGGGGTCGAGTCCCCAGTGGGCAATTTGCCAGCAAGGTCAAGACAAAGCTTTTATGAGCCTTATTGTCTCACGTGTGTAGCCAGAGTAGACCTCAGTGTGCTGCCCTCCTGCAGATACTCCCGGGAGGTACGTGTCCTGCCAGGCCGGTGGGCGGCAGGTCAGAGTGGTCCGGTGGTCCGTCCTTGCGGTCCCGGGGCCTGGTGCTGGCAGAGTCCTTGGAAACATGGGATGAGGGGAGAGGAAGGGGCTGCGGGGTCAGGGCAGGCCTGGGGTCAGAGCTTGGCAGTGACCCTGTGTCCGGTGTCTGGGGGCAGGGCTGCTGCTTCTCTCACCCGGCCCCGGGCTCCTCAGACAAATTCAAGGTCAACGAACAAACGGCGTCAGAGTCTTGGGCAGACATTTGTTTCTGCCTAAGGCTGGCATTGCTGGAAGATGCAGTAAACGTGGCTGTAAGTGCGCAGGGCTGTCTCTCCCCAACCTGCGTTCCTCCCCAAGGTGGCTCCGGGTCCTGGCAGGCCCTGCGTATGAGAATGAAGCTACACGACCAGCAGGAACTTCCAAGGTTTAATTCCCCCTCCGCTGCAACCCCCTCCCTCGGACCTTCCCATCCCCCAACCACTGCATTTCTGGGATCCCAGGTGCTGCCCACGTGGTCTTCCCTGTCCTGCTGTGTCCCCCAGGAAGCTGCTCCACGCACAGCACCCTTGGGAGAATGCTCAGGAGCAGGGCATGAGGAGGGTCCCCAGTTGTCTGGTCCTGGAGGCTCCCCCACCCCCTAGCCCTTGGTGCTGGCCCCGAGGCCCTGGTCCTCCGCCTGTCACACCTG
>NW_021152499.1:0-2434 GCF_002837175.3 Physeter macrocephalus | reverse complement strand
TCCATACTGTTCTCCATAGTGGCTGTATCTGTTTACATTCCCACCAACAGGGCAGGAGAGTTCGCTTTTCTCCACCCCCTCTGCAGCCTTTATACATTTGTATTAATTAGTTTGCTTCTGCTATTCCAAAACTCCCAATCTTTCCTTCGCTCTCTCCTCGGCAACCACAACTCTGTTTTCTGTATCTTTGTGTTTGTTTCTGTTTCACTGACATGTTCATTTGTGTCCTGTTTTCGATTCCACATATAAGTGATATTATATGGTATTTGTCTTTCTCTTTCTGACTTATTTCACTTAGTATCATTATCTCTAGGTCCATCCATGTTGCTGCAAATGCCATTATTTCACTCTTTTTTATGTCTGAGTAATATCTATTGTATACGTATACCACACCTTCTTTATACATTCATTTTTCAATGAACATTTAGGTTGTTTCCAAGCCTTGGCTATTATAAATAGTGCTGCTATGAACATAGGGTTTCATGTATCTTTTTGAATTATAGTTTTGTCTGGATATATGTCCACAAGTGGGATTGCTAGATCATATGGCAACTCTCCTTATAGTATTTTTGAGGAACCTCCATACCATTTTCCATAGTGGGTGCACCTACTTACATGGCCACCAACAGTGTAGAAGGGTTCCTTTTTCTCCATACCCCCTCCAGCATTTGTTAATTGTAGATTTTTTTAATGATGGCCATTCTGATCAGTGTGAAGTGATACCTCATTGTAATTTGGATTTACATTTCTCTAATCATTAGTGATGATGAGCATCTTTTCATGTGCCTATTGGCTATACTTATGTCTTCTTTGGAGAAATGTTTATTTAGGTCTTCTACCCATTTTTCCATTGAGTTATTTGTTATTGAGTTGTATGAGCTGTTTGTATAGTTTGGAAATTAAGCCCTTGTCAGTCTCATCATTTGCTAATATTTTCTCCCAGTCCATAGGGTGTATTTTCATTTTGATTATGGTTCCCTTTGCTGTGCAACAGCTTATAAGTTTGATTTGTTTTTGTCTCTTTTTTGCTTTTACAGTAAGTCCCCTACATATGAACAAGTTCTGTTCCAAGAGTGCGTTTGTAAGTCCAATTTTTTGTAAGTCCCACAAAGTTAGCCTAGGGACCCAACTTACACAGTCAGCTATATGGTATTGTACCGTAATATGTTTATAATACTTTCCATGCAAACAATACATAAAAAACAAACACAAAAATAAAGAAAACATTTTTAATCTGATAGTACAGTGAGTTGAAAAGTACAGTAATACAGTACGACGGCTGGGATACTCGGGCTGGCATGGAGGGAAGAGGCGAGAAGAGTTACTGACTGGAGGAGGCAGAGGAGGTGGGAGAAGGTAGAAGTGAAGGATTATCAGCAGTAGGAGAAAGAGGGAAAGCTGCCATTTCACTCATGCCTGACGTTGATGGCACAGGTTCTGGTTCCTTGCTGGATTTAATTCTATCTACCCTCTTGAAAAAATGATCCATTGATGTCTGGGTAGTAGTTTCTTTTTTCTCATCATAGGTGACAAGGTAGCACTGGATTGCATTCTGAATGGCTGCCACCTTTGGGTACCATTCTAGGTTCGGGTCCTGTGCCTCAAAAACTGACAGTGCTTCCTCAAATAAAGAAGATTCCGTTGCCATTTTCTGTGTCGTGAATCTGTTCAGTTCTTCAGTTACCTCTTCTTCCTCCTGTCCCTCTTCATCCTTTCTCTGGGTCTCCAATTCCATCAGCAAGCTCCTCATGTTGAACAGCAAGGAATTCAATGAAATCATCCTCTTGCAGATCTAGCTGCAGCTTCTCGCTGTGGCTCACTACGTTGCTGAAGACCTCTTCAGACTTCTGATCTACCTTCTCAAATCCACAAAAATCATGATCAAACTGTGGGCAAAGGTTCTTCCAAACTCCATCCATGGTGCCCACCATACCCTCACACCATGCAAAGTCAGTGTTTTTTATGGTCTTGTAGATGTTATAGTCCTTCCAAAGTTGTCCCTAGGTTGTTCCTGATTTGTCACTTAACCTTTAATGCTTGACAAAAAGTGTGACATAAATAATATTTCTTGAAAGTCGCATAACTCCCTGGTCCATAGGTTGGATGAGCAATGTAGTATTCGATGACAGATGCACTACTTTGACGTTGGGATGAAAGTCATCCATGGATGGGGAAAAGCCCAGAGCATTGTCAAGCAGCAAAAGATTGTTTTGCTGGAACGTCCTTCTGCAAGCAATATTTCTCTGCATATGGAATAAAGTGGTGGTAAAAGCAGTCCTGGAACGTGGCCTGTGCAATCCAGGATTTAGGGTTATGCTTCCACACAACAGGAAGAGAACCCTTGGCTATGTTTTTGAGGGTTCTTGGGTTTTCTGAATGATAAACTAAGAGAGACTTCAGCTTCAATTCACCAGAAGCATTGCCACGAAACAAC
>NW_021152498.1:0-2434 GCF_002837175.3 Physeter macrocephalus | reverse complement strand
AGCACGTGCAGCAGTAGCAAGTCGATTTGCGAGTGTTGATGAGATTTCTCGGCCACCACCACCATGGGCTGCAGCAGAATACCCACCGTCGGACGGCAGTAGTGCCTCCATTATTACACAAAGTGGGCATTGTTAGGTGGATAATAATTTGGAGCGCTCTGAAGGCTGAACATTCGGGTGGAAGCCTTTCAAGACTTCATGGAAAGCAACGTGACATAAAACACTGTTCACATCATCTGTCATTGAACAATATGTATGCTTGCAGAAGTGTCAGAGGAGAGCTACATACAGGTGTTGACATGGAGGCGATTACTGCCCGTACAATGGATTGCAATCTGTGTCCGTTGAGATACGCGAAGCGTCTTTTTCTTTTCGTACAAAAGCGTCAATGCCTCACGTAGTCATTCTCTTTACGTAGCACACTCGTGACAACTCCTGTGTGTTCCTCGTTACATACAGACACCGTACGGACGCGTGCAAAACTTTATGTGTTTAGGGGGAGAAGCTCAAAAACGTATCAGAAAAATAAGTTCTGGTGGAAAAAGCCTAGTAACGCATAAGTGCAGGTAAATATCCAGCAAACAGTACTTAGCTTGTACGGCTTCCGGTGCGCATACACTGAACAACCACAAGCAAGAAAAGAAACAGCAACAGGAACGCTTCGGAACCGAATATAATAGCAGTGCCGGCTCCAGGAGAAAATCCTCCGCGGGCTCCACTACGGCGAATGTGTGATGCACGCACACGCATGATCGTAAGAGCTATGTCGTGCAGATCTTTCAAAACACGACAAAGAAACGCGGTGGTTTACCCTTGTAGTGATGCATACAACTATCTGTTAAATGCCTTTTCTGGGTCTGACATGCAGTTTTCTGCAGCAGATACACGAGCAGCTGAATGATATCGAGGTCGGGAGGAGCACAAATGTTACATCAGCAGCGGTTATACGTTAATATAAAGAAAACACATGACCTTGGGAGGCGTTGACATGCGATGGAGTGCATGTTCTTCAAAAGACATCCCACGTATCGGCTGATGTGGAAGACCAAAGCTGTGCCTGCGTTTAGACGGATTCACTTGCGAGGCAACTATAATTGACAACGAGGCGACTAAGATCAGAACTGTCAATGGAACTTCGAGACCTCACGAGTAGAGAGTGACATCTGGAAACACCCCTGTCTGAAGAGACAACTCCTCATAAAACGCGTAAACTACGGGACGGGATCTGAAGTACTCTTTCGAGAATGCGTATTCAGAAGCAGAAAGGCTTTAAGACGCACAAGGGCACAAAGCTGGCAGATTTAAGTGTACACTTTCAGAAAGGCACAGGAAGAGTGTGCAGGTCACCAGAGTGTGGAACAGAGGCTGAGACCCAGAAGGGGCAGCTGGAGAATAGAGTCATGTGATCCAAAGCTAATAAAATTGCAGGCAAATTGTGTGGAGGAAAACCGGAAGAGAAGACGATTAGTGCTGAGAACTGGCAGTGGAGGGAAGCGCCACCTGAGGCATGGACACAAACACATGGCAAAAAACACGTCCACGAATAAAAAGATTGATAGGTTGTAGCAGCGCTGGGGAGCCATAGGGATGTATATATTGTGATGAAAAGATTCCCAAAGAAATCAAAAGGAACAAGCCGAGGGAAGATTAAACGTGCAGTGTGTGCTATCGGGGGGTGTGTCTTGGTTGCACGGCGGTCGAGCTCCGGTGTACAGCCACACGGAGCACTGGGCATCGAACAAGCAGTGTTCACATAACAATACGTTAAAACAGTATGTGGAGAAAAAACAAATACCGCTTTTTTTCTAGTAGATGTTGGGGAGAAAGATGTAGTAGGGTATCTTTTAAGTCGGAAAACGCGTGTATATTTGGCTGTTAACCTCTACCTTCGCATCACAGACAAGAGTGCACACACAACGAGGCCGGCGATGTATAGATCAAAACCTTTGGTGGCGTAAGTGACAGTAATTGCAGCAAGGGAGATAGACGACAAAGGGATATGTATGCGTGTATACACGTGTGTTTTATTTACACCATTCGTACACCATGTATGTGTAAATGCGGTAAGTTCGAGTACGTAAAATATGTACGCAGCCTTGTAAATTCGCTGAAGGAATATACGGCGTAGTCCCCCTCAGCTTCCGCCCGCTCATTATCACTAGCGAAACTCCTGGATGTTTTGAGTGTGGCTGGCGAATTTTTTAACTCACATGGCAATGACTTGCATACGGTGTAGGGCTGCAGCACCAGTGAAAACTACAAGTGACCCAGATGTCGCCTTTCGTCACGTGGACGCCACCTGCTTTACAAGAGTTCCATCCCTTCGACACAGAGAAGCCATTTTTCGTGAAGTATCCCAGATGTAGCTGGAGCGTTATCCCGCCACATAAAGGTGAACACCTCAAAGCGGATATCTACACGAACATAACTATAT
>NW_021152496.1:2098-2434 GCF_002837175.3 Physeter macrocephalus | reverse complement strand
ACATGTATATCTTCTGAATACAGGGGGGATACCACGGAAAACTGAGTCACTCCCTAAAATGACCAAAACCATTGCCTTCAATACCGTCTTCAGCTAAAAACAGAAGAAAGATGCTGGGGAAGGGGGGAAGGCCAGTTATGGCAGGTTCTCATGCAAAGCACAGTAAACAAGGGTATGGCTATTTGCACATTTAAGTCAGGACTTCCCCATTGAAGAGAGTTAAGATTTAATTATCCTTCTATTTTTGGTGCAAAGGGATATACCCTTTAAATGGAGATTTCTCTATTGTAAAAGTCCTTCATAAAACGGCAATCTCAGTTTTCTGAGATTTTTTTT
>NW_021152496.1:0-507 GCF_002837175.3 Physeter macrocephalus | reverse complement strand
TGCAGAAGAGAACCATGCACGCTGCTATGAAGGAATATTCCACAGCAGTTGAGTACTTTTTTTAAGGTTAGTAAAATTTTAAAAACTATGTTTTTAACAAAACTATATTCATAAGATGAAAGAATTTCGTCTTAAAGATTTTCTTTAGCTAAACTTCACAGTAGCTAAAGACAAGCTTAGGTTAAGGTCAAGGACTAGTGTCAGGTAGTGACCTAGGGTTGGTGTCAAGACCTTAGTTACATAGAGAATCAGGCCCTAATTTAGGACCTGTGTCAGGGCTTCAGGTAGGGACAGCGTCAGAGCCTGACTTAGGGAGAACGTCAGGGCCTGAGTGAGGCCTCGCGTCAGCCCCCTGGCTGCAGACACTGTCAGGCCATGACATAGGAGCAGCATCAGGGCCTTTGTTGGGTCAGCATTTGGGTCATAGTTAAAGACATGTGCAGGGCTTGAGTTAGTGCCAGAATCAAGGCCTCAGTTAGGGAAAGCTTCAGGGCCTGAGTTAGGCAC
>NW_021152495.1:0-2435 GCF_002837175.3 Physeter macrocephalus | reverse complement strand
GGGGAGGAAGGTGATCTCCATGTCTTACTCTTCCGCCATCTTGAAGCTCCCCCATGCCACTATGGTTCTTTTAAATATTTTCAATCTGAGGTTAAGAAATGCTTTCATTCTGGCTTGCCTTCACCACTTTTGTTATCAAAACATTTCTCCAGAGTCAGCATTTCTGAATTACTTTTCACTGTGTTCAGTGATCAAGAGTCTTTTAAATGGAACTGTTGGCATAATCATTCCCGTGAAAAACACATTTCTGGGTAATAAGTGACCCAACATTTAAAACTGAAAGATATCTATGTATAGGAAAAGACATCTAATGCAATTCTTCATATAATCAAAAGGAAACTGTTTTATATTATAGCCTATGTTTCCTCAGGCCTCCCAAGTGTGGAGCTAAAAATGAGGCCATTGGGAAATGGATTTTGCCTTTACCTGCCCATACCACCAGCTCCCAACAGTTCTTTCCCTTTTTTATTCAAATTCTGTTGACAGCCCCTTGATAGTCATCTTTGCAAGTGCATTTTAAGTAGTGTGAGCAACCCTTACCTGCCAACAACAGAGAGTTTTTGTAGATGCTGTTAAGCTCTGCTCTACTATTGCCATTTTACCAGGCAACGTAGATCCTTCTAGTAGGTGTTTTAGCTCCCCACTAAGCATCATTGACTTTGCTAGGTCTTGGCAAAATACATTTTCTTTGGGGACTGTGTTATTTTCCTAAGGCTGACATAAACTAAGTGCCTTAAAAAACAAAAATTATTCTCTTCCTGTTCTGTAGGCCAGAAGTCTGAAATGCACGTATTAGTAGGGTTGTGCTCTCTCTGAATGCCCTAAGGAGAATTCTTCCATGTGTATCCCTAGCTTTTGGCAGTAGTTGACAATCTTTGGCACCCCTTCGCTTGTAGGTGCATCAGTATAATCTCTGCTTCTATAGTCATGTGGCATTCTCCTTTTGTATACATTTCTGTCCAGATTTCCTTCTTATAAAGATATTAATAATTGGATTAGGGTGCATCCTAATCCAGTATGACCTTACTTTAACTTCATAGCCTTGGCAAAGACTATTTCTAAATAAGATTACATTCATAGTTACCAGGGCTTAGGACTTAAACATACCTTTCTGAACACAGTTCAGCTCAGTACAGAGAACATGAAGCCATTAAACAAATATTTCTTGAGGGCTTACTATGTGCTTGACACTCTTAGCACTCCTTCCAGATACTGCCACTGCCTCTCCTATTCCCATCTACCCTTGCCCACCAAGCACCACAGTCTCTCTGCCACCTCCTTGGGGAGTGGTCAGACCACTAATATGTGGATGCCTTTCAAATGCCAGGGGTGCACAGAGTAAATGGCAAAAGGACAGATCTATGTCTTTCTCCCTTTTCTAATTGGTTCTATAAAGGAGGTACAGAAGCAGTGCTGTTTGTGCCTAAGAGACTTAAGGAGTTTTATATAACATGGCAAATTCCTTTTTGACATCTGGTCTTCATTCTACCAAAGCCAAAAATGCAATTAAATGGGTGGCGGCTGGGCCAGTGACAACGTTAAATGAAAGACCAGGGCTATATTCAGGGAAGAAAACAAACAAGCAACAAAAAAGTAATTTTCTGATCCTATGGTTTTGAAACTGGGCCCAAATGCTCTCCCCAGGATCTTTTCTTGAGAAATATTTCTGTGAAGTCTAAGTCTCTCCTTCAAATTGATTTTTATCTGTGTTCCTCCTACATAAAGTTCATACTTACTATCTCTGTCATTAGTAACATTCAGCCTTCTGAACAATCAGCTTCATTTCAAACTATCCACACCATCTCTCCTATTTTAATTGCCAGGGGCATTCAATATTAAAGAAATACTTAATACCATATTCTGAATATGTAAGCACAGTTTCAGAGACACCTTTGATCTTAAAATGTCAATTTTTTAGAAAAGGATCAAAAATAATGATTGTTCAGAGCTTACCATTTGTTAAATTCTATACTGAGTTCTTTATATACATTATCTGATTAGATCCTCACATATAATGAAATAAGTAGTAATATCATGTCTACTGTACAAATTATGAAACTGATGTAACTGCCCTGAAATAAGTAAATTGCTAAGGTTGCATTATTAGAAACTAGCACATACCTAGAACGTTTAATTTGCCTGTTGGTTCTTAACAATTTTGTATTCTGCTTTTGCCATATTTTTCATGTAGCACAGTACATAGGGCACTTAAAACACATTTATGATAAAAACTCTCAACAAAGTAGGCATAGAGGGACCTACCTCAAAATGATAAAGGCTATATATGACAAAAGCACAGCCAACATTGTTCTCAATAGGCAAAAACTGAAAACATTTCCTCTAAGATCAGGAACAAGACAAAGTTGCCCACTCTTACCACTCTTTTTCTTTTTTTAACATCTTTATTGGAATATAATTGCTTTACAATGGTGTGT
>NW_021152494.1:0-2435 GCF_002837175.3 Physeter macrocephalus | reverse complement strand
TAGTCCCTTACGTAAGTAGAATTGGGTAAGATGACCCATGTGCGGGCGTAGAGAGACGCTGATACATACACTTACTACAACATCACATATCCATGCATGTCTCCATTTTGCAACCACACCATCAGTAGAGAAACCCGCAGCCTTCCAATTATACAGAGATGTGAAGATGTGAATTGTAATTTATGCGGAAGCGGGTACGCAGATGCATTCACACATATACACATATATACGTTTATGGGTATATACGCAAGCGTGCACGTAATACTCTGCACGCAACGCAGCTGGACAGGAAAAAGCGAGAAACGGTCGGCAGACCTCACATAGCATGAGATGCAGTGTTCGAGCTTGCTCGCGCATCCAATTTTTACAGGGATCTACAACCAACTGTTCGCTTTTCATACGGGCGTGCGTTTTCGTGTTGAGCCGCTTTCCGGTTTGGGGAATAAAAAACCGCAGACTGATCGTACTCACTTCACCTCGTGCAGCAAAGGGCTCTTAGGAAATTTTCCAACTTTATGCACAGCTATACCTGGGTGCATAATGTGTAGTGGAAGGTACAAGTGTTACGCACACATATATGTATGAGCCCATTATGCATAATGGAAAAACGCAGGCTCCGACGTGTGTGACACAGAGCACTGAAGAACAAACGACATGCAAACCGAAGTTCATCCGTAACAGAACTCACTCCACTGCCAGAGTCCTGCTAGCCACTGCTTAAAAATAACGGGTGCAACGCGACTAGCCGAACAACTATCCGCGCTTGAGTGTTAGCATATAAGCGTTTTACCAATTTAGCTTTCCGCCAAAACATCCTCCTCTGAAGACACGTGGTACGATCACACAACTCTACCGATTTGACTCTGCTTGTTCCATGCACAGCAGACCTCTGTACAACAGTTCAGTAGCGAAAACCTTCTAGACAAGAGTGAACGCGAAGTGTAAAAGTATAATCACCGTAATGCTCCTCTGCGTGGGCAAGCATCCGCGTTCGGCTGCTGGATGCACCCACGCTTCCTGCCGTAAGCTTCTATACTGGTGAATGTCAGTCTCTACGGACACTTGAGGTCTACCCGATTGTCTGCCACACCTCAGTCCCCTCTACGAACAAAAGAGACTTTAAGGACGAACGGAGGTCGTTTCTTCACGACAACTCCGCACATTTGTCGAACTAATGCTGCGAAGTATCAATATGGCCTCCTTTGTTCATTTTGTTCAAATACACCCCTTCAAATTGCTTCCTCACCTGAAAGACACGCAGAAAAAGTAGTATTGCTGTTTTATGGTGCACCCGCAGGCACATACATACAGAAATGCCTACGTTCCTTGACCCACACAAACGTACTTACGACGAATTATATACATGTAAATGCTCGTATATTACATATATACATACATATGCGCACACACACACCCGAACACACACACACACACACACCACGCATATGCGTATATTATGTCGAACGAACACCAGTGATATTTTAATACGTACAGACTGGCATAAAAAGCAGTGCAGTAGCTACCCTCTCTTCTTGTGCACGAGCTATTCCTTCACTTCTACACAACCTTCGTGAACGTCAAGCGTTGCTGTGCCCTGCGTTTGCGTTCCATTGATAATCGGAAAAACGTGTGTAATGTACAGGCACGAAAATGAAGTAAATGTTCAGAAAGGAGTTCAAGGCATATCTATTTAAATACGGGCTTGCATTCTAGCGAAGTCCACTGTGCTAGTGCTCTTTTCTTCCACGTCAAATATCACCAAGAAAAACTGGCAAGTCCCTCATCTGTCAATAAAAATACTCAAGCTCTTTGCGTGGGCCCACAAAATTGTCTCTTCCTCACCATCCAAAGGAATCTCTTAGAAGTTTTGCGCCAGTAACCATAAAGAGCGTCTGCCAGATGCCCAAGCCAATGCGGGGGACGATGCCTTTAAACAAGGCAGTCGGACCATTCTCCCTCACGATACATACAAAGGCCTGACGAAACATTGAAGTAACGAGAATTGTCCAGACCGCAAACACAGCTTCTAGCATGGGAAAAGCATCGAATCCTTTCTCCGTCAGCCCATACTTCTATAAATGTCTCGACATGTATGTACATAGATGTGTGCATTCCTGTGCGTTTGCCTGGAGAAACGCTATGAAAAAACACTCACGGCTGTATAGCCTCTGTAACGTGCTTGCGTAGAAGCAAGACCCAGGAGGCTTTGAAAGTAGGAGGAGGCTAGAAAGAGTTCTCTTTTTCACAAGTTCACGAGGGGCACTTGACACAAAAAAGCCATGCAGAAACGTATACATACCTCCGCTATTAGTCATCCCAGAGGTACACGCGCTGTGAAAAAAGGGTGTCAACACGCAGCTACAAGCTTTCACAGACAAGTGTGGATACATGGATACGTACACCCTTTGCACGCAGACACACGAACGTATTTACGT
>NW_021152493.1:1599-2435 GCF_002837175.3 Physeter macrocephalus | reverse complement strand
CTGGACACCCTGGCCCTCGTCAGTTCCCTTCCGACCAGCTTGCTTCATCGTACGCGCCGTTAAGCCTCAACGACCACGCAGTCAAAACCTGTCGCATTCTTGTCACAATACTCTCTGAGCTGTGTCCTGAATGATGTTCGAGCATTGCCTCTGGCGAATAGTGCGTCATACTGCGTAATGTGACCGTTTGTCTGATCAGCGTGCATAGATTCAGTGAAACATCAAAAAGAAGACCTGCACTATACAGGTTCCCCTATATCCGTGCATAGATTCAGTGAAACATCAAAAAGAAAACCTGCACTATACAGGTTCCCCTATATCCGGACTCTTCACAGCTTGCGTTCTGGGAAGATACACTTGTTTGGCCTTCATCTCTAAAGACCACCTCGCACGAACAACTCACATTGAACGTGACGGTACAACTATCCGTAGAGCAACGCTCCCGGGTGAAAAAAGACAGCAGACGGTTCGGCGGAGTTACAATCATCCTTCAGTGTGCTCCAGTTTTTGCGTTTCTGGAAAGTGACTCGCTAGCTGAGCAGCACGCAAGCAGTACAACCCCCAGGGGGGTACAGTGTCCTCTGTTGTAAGAGTAAATAACGAATCGCGACACCTCAGGAAATGGTTGCGTTTTCATGGGATGCACTTGTGTGGTTGAGGGACCTTAGTACCCATGTAATCAGAGCTTTCTGCTACGAGCTCTCTACATGTATGCAGCGGGGGTCCCTTTCACGTTCGGCTTTTTTGGAGATGACTGAGATGGAGGGTCACGCTCGGGTCTGAGGAAATTCATCAACAATGTCACCGGTCTGCAAATACTACATACTGAGCGTGCA
>NW_021152493.1:0-223 GCF_002837175.3 Physeter macrocephalus | reverse complement strand
AAAAAGCTGTGGGTCGGAACGACAGAATGACGTGAAATGCAAGTGACGCCGAGCAACGAACTTTGTAGCGAACAAATAGGCTTCAAATCTTGGCCAAGAAAACTCGTCGTACATGCACACACACACTCTTTGATAGCTGCTGCTAGCTGCTGGTTTATTACACGCAGTGTCAACGCATAGAAGCTAGACACCGTCTGACTGTAGGCCAGTCGTACCCCGTCGC
>NW_021152492.1:1627-2435 GCF_002837175.3 Physeter macrocephalus | reverse complement strand
ATCATTGGTGGATTTGTTTTTTGGTTTGGTTGCTCTCTTCTTTCTTGCTTGCTTTCTTTTTTTATTACTTTTCTAAAATTATTTTTTAATAATTATTTTTTATTTTAATAACTTTATTTTATTTTATCTTCTTCTTTCCTTCTTTTTTTTCTCCCTTTTATTCTGATCCATATGGAGGACAGGCTGTTGGTGCTCCAGCCAGGCGTCAGGGCTGTGCCACTGAGGTGACAGAGCCAAGTTCAGAACACTGGTCCACCAGAGACCTCCCAGCTCCACGTAATATCAAATGGTGAAAATCTCCCAGAGATCTCCATATCAACACCAAGACCCAGCTCCACTCAACGATCAGCAAGTTACAGTGCTGGATGCCCTATGCCAAACAACTAGCAAGACAGGAACACAACCCCATCCATTAGCACAGAGGCTGCCTAAAATCATAATAAGGCCACAGACACCCCAAAACACAGCACCAGATGAGGACCTGCCCACCAGAAAGACAAGATCCAGCCTCATCCACCAGAACATAGGCACCAGTCCCCTCCACCAGGAAGCCTACCCAACCCACTGAACCAACCTTACCCACTGGGGACAGACACCAAAAACAACGGGAACTACGAACCTGCAGCCTGCGAAAAGGAGACCCCAAACACAGTAAGTTAAGCAAAATGAGAAGACAGAGAAACATACAGTAGATGAAGGAGCAAGGCAAAAACCCACCAAACCTAACAAATGAAGACGAAATAGGCAGTCTACCTGAAAAAGAATTCAGAGTAATGATGGTAAAGATGATCCAAAATCTTGGAAATAG
>NW_021152492.1:0-749 GCF_002837175.3 Physeter macrocephalus | reverse complement strand
GGGGATGGAAAAAGATATTCCATGCAAATGGAAATCAAAAGAAAGTTGGAGTAGCAATTCTCATGTCAGACAAAATAGACTTTAAAATAAAGACTACTACAAGAGACAAAGAAGGACACTACATAATGATCAAGGGATCAATCCAAGAAGAAGATATAACAATTGAAAATATTTAGGCACCCAACATAGGAGCACCTCAATACATAAGGCAAATATTAACAGCCATAAAAGGGGAAATCAACAGTAACACAATCATAGTAGGGGACTTTAACACCCCACTTTCACCAATGGACAGATCATCCAAAATGAAAATAAATAAGGAAACACAAGCTTTAAATGATACATTAAACAAGGTGGACTTAATTGATATTTATAGGACATTCCATCCAAAAACAACAGAATACACATTCTTCTCAAGTGCTCATGGAACATTCTCCAGGATAGATCATATCTTGGGTCACAAATCAAGCCTTGATAAATTTAAGAAAATTGAAATCTTATCAAGTATCTTTTCCAACCACAATGCTATGAGACTAGATATCAATTACAGGAGAAAATCTGTAAGAAATACAAACACATGAGGCTAAACTCCATGTGGCTAATACTACTTACTAACCAAGAGATCACTGAATAAATTAAAGAGGAAATCAAAAAATACCTATAAACAAATGAAAATGAAAACACGACGACCCAAAACCAATGGGATGCAGCAAAATCAGTTCTAAGAGGGAAGTTTATAGCAATACAAT
>NW_021152491.1:2134-2435 GCF_002837175.3 Physeter macrocephalus | reverse complement strand
AGCAGAGGTGCACGTCGTGTACCTCAGTATTGGCATGTACATACACCTAGTTCTGCTTATTACTACATTTGTAAGTAAATACTCATCGATGTAGCAACTTAATCGTATCGTTTGTGGGTTGCCAGGGAAAAGTAGTTTGCTTAAGCAATCCAAGGGTACGAAAACCTGGACAGCAGGAAACAAAAAAGTAGACAGCAAGGCTCAAACAAGGTACAGATATGGGGGAGGTATGCCGACGCATGTGCGTATGTGTGTGTGCAGATCTACAAACCAGGGTGGAACAAAAAAGCCAGCAAAAGAG
>NW_021152491.1:0-712 GCF_002837175.3 Physeter macrocephalus | reverse complement strand
TATATGTATGTATATATATATATATATATATATATATACACCGCAAGATACGTATTCGTGGGTGGTGCAGCCTTCTTGAGCAGCGGCTGCGCAGAATCGCCCTCTGAATATGCACACCTGCGCAAAAATATCAATCACTGGTAGCTGGTATTTGCCTGGTGACGTGCGGAAACACCCAAATTTGTTTGCTGAGCATGCGATGCCACCTGTGCTTCTTTTGTTGTGTCGTGTGAAGACTTGCGGCGTCGTGGCTCCACAAAACAAACAAAAGGCTCGCTTTACATCTGCGTTACGTGTTCTCAAGTCTTCCCATAGATTTCTTCTCGCATATGCCTGCAACTGCTTGCCGCCTTCACAGCGACGCGCCCAGACTGTTACCAATACATAAACAACGGAAACAATTCCACATTTATAGAAATCTATATGTGGACGTGCGCGCGTACATACGAGGGAGATAGAGAACTAACACGTATATACGTCTGCATATGTGCAGGCACGTTACGTGTATTGGCGCGCACTTGCAGGGGGGATCTAGCGGGTACACGGTTCTTTTCATACTAAGCTGTGGCTACACACAGGTGCAGATGTATCTGCATCATGCAGATGGACGTCTACGTGTATCTTCGCCTCTATCTGCTTATCGCTTAGCACGCACGCTTGTAAACAGACACACACACACATATGTGTAGACATTTTCTCTGTTTATGAATCC
>NW_021152490.1:1155-2435 GCF_002837175.3 Physeter macrocephalus | reverse complement strand
TTCTGCAAGTAGTGGCACTGCAGAGGAGAGTCGTCGGCCGTAGCAGATAATTACATTGAAGTGCCCGTTCGTAAGTACGTCACCGAATACAAGGGATGGAGAGCGAAGTCACAAGCGTATGTTGATACGCCCGTCAGAAGTGCACTCGCGCACATGGTAAGGACAGGACAGACCCATGCACGCCCAGTGGTCATAAAACACGTAAACCATCCTGGAAGCAAAATATTCTGCCCCTCATTATGAGGAGCAGGTGTAATAGATTCTCACGTGTAAAGACCGGATCCAAGGCTGCGCAACACTTCTGAAATGATACATAACAGGACGGTCTCTTCATCTGCAAAAATCACGGCTGTGCCATATCCGGGATATTCTACAAACGGTTGTAGAAACCTCCATGGCCCGTGCAGATAGAAGTTCGGCGGAAAGGGTCGCAATATAGAACGCCGTTACGTGCAAAAAAATTTCGTGGTCGTTCATGACCTAGTATTTTACGTGTTTTACACGTCACCCTCCATAATGCTCTCACATAATCTGAGCCCTGCGCTCGCGCGATTAACTCTGCGAGTAGGGATGCACACCACTACAAAACCTCCTCAGGCGCACTTATAAGAGAGCTCTATTTTTATCTACATAGAGGACACAACTTTTCTTTCAATTCCCCTTTAGTCAAACAAAACGACGAGTGTCGAAAGCGTATAAGCTCACCAGAAAGGAGCACCAGCGTAAACGCAAGTTTCTCCAGGGCACGCTGAAAGCCATTTTCAATCACATAAACGAAGCAAACGTGTAAGGGAACTGGAATACCTACCGAGGCCGATAGCGCCCAGATACTGTTGGAGCCTCGGTTAGAAGCCTTCTACGAAGTTCAGGTACTCTTTTAGGAAAAAGAAGCTTGTTGTAGAAAGAAGTATGTTGAAGGATCGACATTCTCTCCTATAAGACGTTGTCGTGAACGGGTGATGTGCCGGAGGAGAGCTTTGCGACGCGTAAGTTTACTTCCATACTGAAGAGGCGCGTAGCAAGGCCACAGTGAAGGATCTTTCCCGTTGGCGTTGCATGCATTCGCATCTGAATATGTATGTGCAGACGTCTGTAGATGCCTCTCTACCTACGTGGACAGCTATTGGCCATACATGCACCTCTACTGGTGCATATACATACATATATATGAGGGAAAAACAGCACCAAACCCCGCACCGCCCTTTTTTACACTGATGTTTTTCGTCACCACGGCAGTCGGCCCGTTCATCCATGCCGAGCAGACACACGACGAAACCAGG
>NW_021152490.1:0-262 GCF_002837175.3 Physeter macrocephalus | reverse complement strand
TCCTAAATTTACAGAGTCGCAGTTTGGCTGACACTGCATGCAGGTTGCAGGACAAGAGCAACGCTGCCGATGGCACGTGGAAAAAAGAACAAGACATACTCGGCACGAGCGTAGCAGCTGCTACAGAGATCGGTCACGTGCTCCGGCGGCTGTTTCGAAAGGCCACGCAGTTCCACAGGTAGTGGTTTCTTCTATTTAAGGGTCCTGCTTGAGAACTTTCCTCTGTATTCCTTTCTGGCAGAAGGGCACGACTGATACTGTA
>NW_021152489.1:0-2435 GCF_002837175.3 Physeter macrocephalus | reverse complement strand
CGACACTACCTAGGGAGCAGGATTGTCCTCCGACCGCCACAACTACCAAAAGGACAACTTGACCACACTGCCATTCAATCCTGAAACCGACACTTCCGCGTTCGCTGCTTTCTGCTGTAGTGTACTTCATGGTGTGTGAACAGTATGCAGAATGAGCGCCTTACAACGAATAAAATTCGTGCACGAGGTCACACTAGTACCTGTGAGGATTGTCCGACTATGCCTCATAGTAAAGTTTCGTAGGAAACGAAACAAGTTAACCACTCGGGCCGAACAAAACTGCGGAATTTCCTTCTCGGATGGTACGGACCGGCCGAGGGAACCCCACGATCGACGTGAACGGACGTTGTGAGGCTCCAGAACAGGGGCGCTCGCGCCTTCCCCTGACGTAGTTGAAAGCCTCTTTATTCTATGTCCACGTTTATTCATTGAGATCTTTAAAAATCCAGAGCTTTTTGCATGCACCTGTGGAACGCTTCTTCACCGTTCAAGTGCACACAGCTGGCTTTTTCTGTTTATATGGGATCTGAACAACTCTTGAAACTGTCCCGGCTAAGCCCTACACGGGACGGCCGACTACACACGATGCTTTCTTATCCTTATTTTAGTTCTTCTAAGTACAAAATGAACTCTCGTCATCCCTGTTGTCGTGCAGCCGACTTTTTCGCCGGTTCCAGTTTTCTGTATTTCGTATCCTTCCATTTTCGTCGTACACGCCCTATCATCCTTCTGACTTCCGCATGTCTGTGCACGTTTCGGAATCTTATTGTGGTGCGCGGAGTACTTTGTGCGAACCCCTTCTCCGCTAGTGAAAGGATTGAGCTAGTACCAAGGAATTCAGCTTCAGCTATAGGTCCGTGTGAAGTGATGAACGACTTCGCTGCAGGCCTGGATGCACTCGCCGGTGTTGACGTGCAGTTGTTAGGCGCTGACGTACTCTGCAGGAAAAACAAGAATTTGCACATGAGTGAGCCCCCTAGACGGTTGCAGCCCCGCGTATATGCGCCTCCGAGTTTGCAGAATGAGGGGACCATGCGCAGTCCGGCTGGTCTGAAATACGCTCCCCCTGCGATACGGTCGCAACCTCCTATGGATGTAACTTTCTTATTCGCACCTCCTCAACCCCTAGAACGTGTCCCATCCTCGGTTGCACTCGAATTCCGCGTGCCCGATGACGAATTTTCGTCTGCGTCCTCCTTCAGTAATTCGCAAACCTTCAAATCAGAATCTGGTGCTGAAGGCCGCAGTGGCGACAGGGTTTATCCGCCCTTGCCCGACAGTGGCGCTTCACGCTCGGCCTACGATCTCCCGGAAGATGGCCTGAGAGGGCAAATGCCTTCAGATATCTATGCAGTGAGTAGACAATCTCAGCCTCAAAAACAAGCACCAAACGGTCCATTATTTGCACATGCAGGTAGCTACAATATCGGGGGAAACACTCACAAAACAAACAGAGTTGAGGTTCATCCCTATACACGCAATCCATCTCATGGTGCCACGGGGGAGCCTCTCAATTCTCAGCTACAACGTACGGTGTACTTCGATGGGCAAAAGCCTGCTTCTCCCGAATTATCCCACGGAAGGGACATACCATGGCAACCCAATCCTATATCTTTTTCTCAGGGTGGCGTCGTGCACTCGAGCAAGATTAGTCAACGTGAGACTGATGATGGAAGAACTATCGCCGCTTGGCATCGCCCTTCAGGCTTCCCGGCAGAAGCAATAAAGGTACAACACTTTGAACAAATTTCAGCGGCGGCGCAGCCCAAAACCATTGCTAGCCCAACGGAACCCTCACTTGAACACCCGGCCTCTTCCCGTCTGTGGGGTTTGCCTATCGAGGCCATTACCAGCATATTGCCGGCATTATGGGGACCCGTACACCCGTTTCTAAGCCCTTTTTCAGTCCTTCAAATCTTAGCAAAGCGTCTATTAAACCGTCAGTATGCGTCTGCAGAGGTCTCGGCCAGTAAGGAAATAATGCCGGTTGTACCAGCCGCTGCTTCCTACGCCTCTGTCAGACCCGACCAACTCTCTGCTCTGACAGCTGCACAACTCCTTCTTCCCCCTTCAAATTCTCAACAGCTCTCCACCTCTACTCAAACAGTTGGCATTATGCCTTTCCTCTCTGGGCTCTTGACAGCGATCTCGCTGCCACAGGGGGTTCTAAGTTGGTTAGATCTGGATGGTCAGATATTGCCTCCGCGGGCTGATGCAACTAGAGCTACAAGTCGATTATCTGAGACCTACAATGCCTTAGAAGAAATATTTGCTGAAGGGACCAGTGCACCGGCCAGCATCCGGAGCGGAAGCAAGCCAGCTTCACCTGCACAGTCGGCTAGTGCAGAGCCATATGAGAGTGTATGGGATTACTGGTTAGATTATCCCTCTGCTGTTATACGTGACCCCCCTTCTCGGCACGTAGATGAAACCAC
>NW_021152488.1:0-2436 GCF_002837175.3 Physeter macrocephalus | reverse complement strand
TTTTTTCCCTGTAATTAATTTCTAATCTCATAGCCTTGTGGTTGGAACAGATGGGATTGATCCCTTGATCATTATGTAATGTCCTTCCTTGTCTCTTGTAACATTCTTTATTTTAAAGTCTATTTTATCTGATATGAGTATTGCTACTCCAGCTTTCTTTTTATTTTCATTTGCATGGAATATCCTTTTCCATCCCCTCACTTTCAGTCTGTATGTGTCCCTAGGTCTGAAATGGGTCTCTTATAGTCAGCATATATATGGATCTTGTTTTTGTATCCATTCAGCAAGCCTGTGTCTTTTGGTTGGAGCCTTTAATCCATTCACATTTAAGGTAAATATTGATATGTATGCTCCTATTACTATTTTCTTAATTGTTATGGGTTTGTTTTTGTAGATCCTTTTCTTCTCTTGTGTCTCCCTCTTAGAGAAGTTCCGTTAGCATTTGTTGTAGAGCTGGTTTGGTGGTGCTGATCTCTCTTAGCTTTTGCTTGTCTGTAAAGCTTTTAATTTCTCCATCGAATCTGAATGAGATCCTTGCTGGTTAGAGTTCTCTTGGTTGTAGGTTCTTCCCTTTCATCACTTTAAATATATCATGCCACTCCCTTCTGGTTTGTAGAGTTTCTGCTGTGAAATCAGCTGTTAACCTTATGGGAGATCCCTTGTATGTTATTTGTCATTTTTCCCTTGTTGCCTTCAATAATTTTTCTTTGTCTTTAATTTTTGTCAGTTTGTTTACTATGTGTCTCGGCATTTTTCTCCTTGGGTTTATCCTGCCTGGGACTCTCTGTGCTTCCTGGACTTGGGTGGCTATTTCCTTTCCCATGCTAGGGAAGTTTTCGACTATAAGCTCTTCAAATATTTTCTTGGGTCTTTTCTCTCTCTCTTCTCCTTCTGGGATCCCTATAATGTGAATGTTGTTGCATTTAATGTTATCCCAGAGGTCTCGTAGGCTGTCTTCATTTCTTTTCATTCTTTTTTCTTTATTCTGTTCCGCAGCAGTGAATTCTACCTTTCTGTCTTCCAGGTCACTTTCCTGTTCTTCTGACTCAGTTGTTCTGCTATTGATTCCTTCTAGTGTATTTTTCATTTCAGTTATTGTATTGTTCATCTCTGTTTGTTCTTTAATTCTTCTATGTCTTTGTTAAGCATTTCTTGCATCTTCTCGATCTTTGCCTCCATTCTTTTTCCAGGTCTTGGATCATCTTCACTATCATTATTCTGAATTCTTTTTCTGGAAGGTTGCCTATCTCCACCTGATTTAGTTGTTTCTCTGGGGTTTTATCTTGTTCCTTCATCTGGTACAAAGTCCTCTTCCTTTTCATTTTGTCTGTCTTTCTGTGAATGTGGTTTTCCTTCCACAGGCTGCACAATTGTAGTTCTTCTTGCTTCTGCTGTCTGCCCTCTGGTGGATGAGCCTATCTTAGAGGCTTGTGCAACATTCCTGATGGGAGGGACTGGTGGTGGGTAGAGCTGGGTGTTGCTTTGGTGGGCAGAGCTCAATAAGACTTTAATCCACTTGTCTGCTGATGCATGGGGCTGAGTTCCCTCTCTGTTGGTTGTTTGGCCTGAGGCGACCCAGCACTGGAGCCTACCTGGTTCTTTGGTGGTGCTAATGGCGGACTCTAGGAGGGCTCACGCCAAGGAGGACTTCCCAGAACTTCTCCTCCCAGTGTCCTTGTCCCCACGGTGAGCCACATCCACTCCCCACCTTGGGAGAAGAGCCTCTAAAACTAGCAGGTAGGTCTGCTCAGTCTCCTATGGCATCACTGCTCCTTCCCTTGGGTCCTGATGTGCACAGTATTGTGTGCCCTGCAAGAGTGGAGTCTCTGTTGTGACTCTACAGCTCTGAGTGCAGTTGAGACTCTGAGTGGAGTCTCACAGACTCTGGGTCCTGTGAAGTTTCGATGCTTTGTGGGTATGGAAATCCTATAGGAGACGGTCCTCAGCAGGTGAAGCTAATGGTGTCAGTGGAGGTGGTGAAGCCAATGATCTGCAGTGCAGACTAAAGGTGCTGATGTACATACAGGACAAAACCATCTCATGTGAATGTAGTTCAGGCACGTTTAACATAAATACAGTCATTTTAATGCCTAACATCTTCTATCTTGTGCCTCCCCTCAGGGAACCCCTCCTCAGTTCCTGAGGCTCCTGTAACTCATGTACA
Organism: Physeter macrocephalus; assembly: GCF_002837175.3. NCBI lineage: Eukaryota > Metazoa > Chordata > Mammalia > Artiodactyla > Physeteridae > Physeter > Physeter macrocephalus. The sequence continues at coordinate 272 of NW_021152488.1, read as the reverse complement.
GGGGAGTGGAGAGTGGGCTGTGTCCAGTCTGAGCCCTGAGTTACCCTGTGTATATCTTAGGATACTTTGTATTTCTGTGGTGTCTGTTGTAACATCATTGCTTTCATTTCTAATTTATTTGGGCCCTCTCTTTTTAAAAAAAAATACTACTATTTTCTTATATTCTTTACAGAAGCTTAATAAATGTTTGATCTACTACCCTTACTCTTTGTATACATTTGCAGTGAGATTTTTACTTTTGTTTGTTTTCTTGTTACTATCAATAATTAGTG
>NW_021152487.1:1995-2436 GCF_002837175.3 Physeter macrocephalus | reverse complement strand
TTGTGTGACGCGCAGGCGGCAGCAGCAGAAGAGCAAGATGTTCACTAGTAGGGAGAGAGAGCAGCAGAAGAACGGGTGTGCAGCGGGAAGAAAAAAGAAAGCAGCCCAGGCAGCGGGTGCAGGAGACCCTCTCAGACGAAAAGGAGACGGAAGGTAGCAAGGAAGAAGGTGACAGCAACTGGAGCCGGGGAGGGGTGGACGGCAATGAGAGAAAGACTCCTGCTGCTGCTGACGAGCTTCATGTGGGAAGAGATGAGCCGGCACTTCCTTCTTTTGGAGCTCGTGTGTGTGTGTGTGTGTATGTATGTATGTTCCTTTCGCCCGGGCGTTCACCGTATAAGGAAACGAAGTATAGTCAATTTTGATAGTCGGGCAAACTCGAAGCTTTCGCACGTCGGCGTCAGTGGTCCTGAAGCTTCGCCATGTAAGCCGGCGAGACAC
>NW_021152487.1:0-432 GCF_002837175.3 Physeter macrocephalus | reverse complement strand
GGTGATTACTGCTACTTGTCCCTTTCTTTCTGCTTTGCTTATTGCTGCTGCTTCCGGTTGTGTCTCTGCCGTTGTTGTTCCTGCGTTGACTTCTGCCGCCGCTGCTCCTCGTGGAGTTGGCGGTGCTTGTACTTTTCGTGCGGCTGCTGTCACTTTTACTGGACATCTTGATGCTGCTTTTACTGTGGTCACAGCCGGTACTTTTGCTGCTGCACATTTGGGGCGTGCCGCCGTTGATGATGTAGCACGCAGTAGGAAGCAAGATTAGAACCAAAGGCCGAACTTTCTCAGGGGGCGCGGGGAGATGGCTGCAGCAGCAGCAATGCAGCAAAGCGCGTGGCAGCAGCAGCTGAATACCAGGAGCATGCGAAGGAGCCGATATGTTTAAGCAGGGCTTGAAGCAGTGGGAACTTCACCGACAGATGCCGACAC
>NW_021152486.1:0-2436 GCF_002837175.3 Physeter macrocephalus | reverse complement strand
CTGATCAGCCCCTGTCGTACAGGCGTAGAGCAGCTAGGTATACAAGTTGTGATTTACGCCTGCACAAGGTACTCACGCAGTGGTGTGGGATACAGTTAGAGACAGGATTTGACGCGCCCATGTCTGACAACGCCTTCATCTGCCGGCACTGGCAGTGAAGGATTTATGATTGCATATAGCTGTGTATAGCTACGCCACTGACAATGTAATGAGATGCGTGAATACGTCCCTGGGGCTGCACCTGGCAGCAATTGTTTCACGTGCAGTCGTCCACGCACAGGTATTCCTGGTTGACATGCAATGCAGTGCAGCCGTGCGATTCCGCAGCCAGCAGGTCGTCCGTCGAACGTGCACGTGGCATGCGTCTTTGCATATGTGCATATACATGGAAGCGCACAAATGTATACATGAGATACCACTACTTGATCGTATATTAGTACGTGCACACCATGCACAAGTGGATGGCTTAGCACGGAATTCCATCTCTGGCCCACGGAAGCCCTCAACCCCTATACATATGTATGTGCACCTACCATGTGTGCGCGAGGAGTGCGCACCGTCCTCCGTACGAAGATACGCACGCGTTGGAAAAGCGGACAGCAGCGCACATATAGTGGTGGCCTTGTGTGACGCTCCTCGTGGAGCCAAGTACACACTGACGGAGAAACATGGTCGCGTATTGTGTAGAAGCCTATGTGAGTAAGGCTCTTCTGACGTAAAGAATTTTACGTGAAAAAAACCTGAATATAGACAGACACGTTCAGATGTACGACGTCCCCTCAAGCGATTGCGTACGCAGACGCGCCACTCCCGTTTGAGCGCTACCTGCACACGGTACCAGAAGTACGCAGTGTAAGCGTCTGTCGTTTTCAGTATTACGTGCACCCCAAAAATTTTCGCCGCTGCAGGGGCCTCTGGGTGGCGCCGATTTCGCCCATCCACCCTGGGAAAGTTGTGGAGCCTTTACCTTCACAGATCAAACACATCTGCCCCGCACGCTGCCTACCAGCGCATATACATCCACATGCATCGGTAGACTCAACATGTGAACCGGGACGTGTCTACGAAACATAACCGCACACTGTGTTGTTTACGGCCGCGTAGGCCTGAAACGACAGGGATCAGATTCTAGCTGCTTGTCAAATCGCCGGGAGAAAGTCGTACTGAAGGACTGGCCGTAGTCTACGCGGGTCTCACCTTAAAACGAGATCTCCACAACACAAGAAAAAAGATGTTACACAGCAGTGGTGCGTCGAGCGCAGGTGGTCTCAACCACCTCATCGCCAAGCTGCTGTGAGAACATACAAGATGAACTGTTAATCTCTCATGAAAAGCACACGTGAAAAATTGAAAGCGTGGCGTATTGAGGAATGCGTGAATGTTACAATATTTGTGGGCTACATGCGCAGGTGGAACGGAGCTTGTAGCCAATCACTTGGACACGTGGTAACTCCACACGCTGCGAGTGTTCGCCAACCAGGGAATTCTAGTAACCCTGGTTCCACCCATACACGAAAAATCAAGAATCTAGAGGGTTGAAGTATGTGCGATTTGTAGTAGTGATAGCGGCGAGAGAGGCGGAGTAGACGTCTAAGTAGCAGGCTACGCATGAGGACGACCTCGACGTGTATTCCAGCTGCAAGTGCACGTAACAGGGCGACACGCCAACTACCAGAGCACCCACAAATGACGGAATCAATAAGTGTGGTGCTGCATCCAGTTCCGGTCAACAATTCAAACCTTAAGCGTTGTGCCGCTGCTGGGGTGACTTCCAGACCGCTGTTGGCCGATGCACTACGATTTCCCTCTCTGTTTCCTTAACAGCAAAACGGTCGGCGCCGGACGGAACAGTTAATACTACGCAGAACACTTGCTACCAATACTTTAAAATATTTCCCTACGGAAGAAGTACAAATGGGGAATCGAGAGTACACGCGATATAACAGCTATGGCGGCTTTCATAAAAATGCTACTCACACCCCCCTACTCTTGGCCCCAAATTGATAATCCTTTTAGAAGAACAGGGAGCTCGCTGCCACTACTGTTTGTCTAATTGTTCGAAGTAGCACGATGCAGAAAAAACAGGCTGGCTGCTCCTACCACTGCTACGGCTAAAGCAGTAGCGTGCTACTACTGTCGCGGCTACCACCACTACACCAGAACTACTCGCTGCGGGTAGCACTACTTAACGTAATGCAACCACTCTCCTCAATTGCAGCGGGCCACCGGAAACGACTATAATTTTCGTTTTAAGAACTACCAAATATATATATATATATATATATAAGACCCTTCCGCCAAACTCTTCTGTTACTCTACTGCGTCCATCAACTGAAAGGGCTGTTAGTAGTGGGCTGCCGCGGCGGTGTTGCACCACCTGTGCAGCAGACGAGGTTCCCTCCCTACCCAGTGGCTGCTACTACAGTTAAGCATAAT
>NW_021152485.1:0-2436 GCF_002837175.3 Physeter macrocephalus | reverse complement strand
ACCTCATTCCTCGCCCACGTAAGAGACACACAGACTTGCCATTAGGGGACGAAGGCTTCACAGTCCATGAGGGAGAATTGTCACTCCCACCCAGCATTCCTACATGGAACTGAGCCCGGGTGCAGGAGATCGTGAGGTGGAGAAAGCCAGCCGTACCACCCACCTCTTGCACAATGTACTCTAGGCGTCCCCCTTCAAGGTCACGTTCATTTCATGGAGAGAACACGAAGCCTTGATGAGCTTTCCTGTGGTAAGAAAACTTTGGTTGCGTCCCTTGCTTGGCACATCAGCTTAGAGCTGCCCTGCCCCAAAGGCTAATGGTGTGCAGCCCGATTGTTGGAGATCAGCGTCACGTGGATCTTTCACGGATGAAAGCGGCTCATAATGGCACAGTTCACAAGCTGCTGTCCGTGGGCGCTATTCGTAGTCCACACACCAAGAGTACTCTGAGGGAGATAAACTGCTGAGCTTTGTTAGCCAAATCCCCTCTTCCGAAGAGAAGCTTTTCGTTGTAAGCGGGTTCCTCAAGTTTTGACCCAGTTTCTCAGTTAGCGATAATAGAGGCCGGTCACCTGACAGAGTCCCCTAACGCCCTGCTTCGCAGGCTGTGATACAGCCGTGCCGACTGCTTCAACCAATAGGGCCAGCTTACAGTAAAGGTAAGAATGCTATGTGTCAAAATACTTGCGTGACGCTCGCCAGAAGCACGAGCATTGGGGGCAGGGCACCAAAGCTCTTCCCCACACGCTGAGCAAGTCTGTTCTCATCTATCTCCTGAACCTCGAGTTTAACCAGCTAGGAAGCGAACTTCAGCAAAGGTACTCATGGTGCCACCGATTCAAAATTATTTCAACCAGGCAGCCCAAATCGAGTATGCCTCTTTGTGTTTTCCAGGGACAGTGCAAATGGTGTCAACTTGCATGTTTCCAGCTGAGGGGCGACGTACACATTCTCCATTGGAACCCAGCCCATGCCTTCAGTGTGAGAGGCCTCTACGCCTCTTGCTTTGGCAGCCGAGGGTTAGGGTCAGCTCTGAAAACCTTCCAAAGTGCAGAACCATAAAGTCTTTGAACCACAGAGCAGGGGCAGCACAGAAAAATGACTTCTCTTTTGGCCTGAGAATACCCACTGCCCAGCGCTTCTTTGGTGTACACACGTGGTTGAGGAAGGATGTTGATATCGGCTCCGTGATAACTTCCCCCGGTCCACGGAGTGTGAGCAGCAGTAGACTAGCCGTACATCTCACTCGAGTTTCCTGTGTAAGCTGTACAAGGCAAACTCCCTGCTGGAATCCCTGGGGTGGGGGGTTTGGTGGGGCTTAGTACCCTCCAGGGAAAAATCGACGCTTGGGACACTTGGCTGGTATCCTGGTTAATGTTCTGTGCGTCCACTGCGCAGCTGTTCTCTCTAAGCGGGTACCGAAGGCTTTTTTGAAGAGTTTCCTGGGAGTGTCGGAAACAGGAAAGTAGCCGACAGGCCCACGAGGATACCAATTCTCTCAAGCAAAATGCTACCGGCCTCAGACCCTTGGCTTCTCTTTTGTACATGAAACAACCCTGTGCTTTGAAAGTTCTTTCATCCAGCTTGCGAGTCGAACTTGCACGGGATCTTAGGATTCCAAGCGTTTCCATGCCGTCACCATGTGCGATTCTTAGGCTTATGACGGCAGCGTGTCTGGAAACGCTAAAATGGAGCTTAAGAATGCGGGCTTTTTAGCTCCCTCCGCCGAGAGACCAGCTCCTCCGCATCCTCTGTCCTTAGCTCTTTCATTGCAGAATATCTGTGGGCACCCTCCTTCCTCCTCGACGGAAGAGACACACAGAATTGCCCGAAAGGGAAGGAACCTTCTGAGTCCAGCTGAGAGGCAGTGTCTCCCCCTCAACATTCCCACAGAGCTGAGCGCAGGGTATGGGATGGAGAGAGGGAGAAAGACAGCCGTAAGCCCGAGCTTTTCCACCACGTAGTATAGGCATCACCCTTCAAGCCCACGTAAATTTCATAGAGAAAACACCTGGCCTTGGTGTGTTTTCCTGCGGTAAGGGAACTTTGCTTCCTTTCCTTAGGTGGCACATTGGCTCCGGAGTGCCCTACTCCAAAGACACACGGTGTGCAGCCCGATTGGTTGGGATCAGCCCTCGTGGCTCTTTCCCGGATGAAACCAACACGGAAAAGAGCCGATCCAAAGCTAGTGACGGTGGTGGCGTTCACTAGTCTAAACTGCAAGAGCACTCTGAAGAAGAGTGGCGTTCACTAGTCTACACTGCAAGAGCACTCTGAAGGAGAGGGGCTGCTGAAGTTCGGTAGCAAAGCCTTGTCATCCTAACAGGAGTCTTTAATTTTAAGTGGGTTCCAAAGGCCTTGATGCATTTTCTCCGTTACCTATAGAGGAGGCCTGTCACTTAGCAGACTCCCCCAACGGCCTGCTTCCCTGGCTGT
>NW_021152484.1:0-458 GCF_002837175.3 Physeter macrocephalus | reverse complement strand
CGGATTTTAGTTATTGATTGCAGCAGGGCCCATGTTAGGGACAGATTCTGGGCCTTAGTGAGGGATAGTGTCAAGGCGTTAGTTAGGATTAGTCAGGGCCTTAGTTAGGGAGAGTGTTAGGGTTTCAATTAGGATAAGATGCAGGACATTAGCTTGGGACAGAGGTACGTTCCGAGCCAGGGCTAGTGTCAGGAAATGACCTAGGGTTGGTGTCAAGACCTTATTTACTTAGAGAATCAGGGCCTAATTTAGGCCCTGTGTCAGGGCTTCGGCTAGGAACTGCGTCAGAGCCTGAATTAGGGAGAACTTCTAGGCGTGAGTGAGGCCTAGCGTCAGCCCCCTAGCTGGAGAACCAGTGAGAGCATGACGTCGGAGCAGCATCAGGGTCTGTGTTGGGTCAGCATTCGAGTCATAGTTAAAGACATGAGCAGGCCCTGAGTTAGTCACAGAATAAAGGC
>NW_021152483.1:1778-2436 GCF_002837175.3 Physeter macrocephalus | reverse complement strand
GCATGATTGGGAATCCGGTATATACGTACTACATCTTCGCGCACGTAGACGCGGGCATAGATACACCAACTGCTGTGGACCATGTATGCCGGCAGCTGTACGAAATAAAACGAGCACATGTAAACAACCCTCCTGCAGTACAGCAGACTGTGTACAAATACACGTTGCTATGGATTCTACTGCTTCCAGCTCGACAGCGCACGATGGGGACCCGCAGACAAGCAGCCTGCCTCGCATGTAGGTGTAGACACAACAGATTTGCAAAACTCGAGGGAGGAGCTCAAGATCGAAAAAGAAGAGTTGCTGAAGAGAGCACAGTTCTGCAACACGTACGCCTAGTGACGTTTACAGCTAGTGGCTGTTTCGCGGTACTGAACAGTAACCTGCGCACACCTATCGATTGTACACACGTCCAGCACTGTACTACTACTTGCAGTTATTTAAGAAACGCGTAACGGACTCTTACGCATCTGAGGGAAAAGATCCACTCACAGAGTACATTGACTTTGTACGTAAAAGGTTCTTACGTACGTATGTTTGAGTAAGTACAGTGGTGCCTGGAGGATTCACAGATTCTGAAGATCAATTGGGGTGTGCAGACACGTAAGAGGTTCCGCTAGCTGCACGTGCGGCACGAAGTGGGGTGGGCGAGGACCGG
>NW_021152483.1:0-453 GCF_002837175.3 Physeter macrocephalus | reverse complement strand
GTCACAAATGGATTCAAACTGAGTCGCGCGGCTCGATGCGTCGAGGCCCAGAAGCCCAGGTAGAGTAACGAGGGGCGATACAACACAGTGTATCAACGGTCCAGTCTTAAAGGTTTGCAGTAATGTCTCGTTTTTATAGTCCGTAATATTTTATACTGCTTGGAAGGAGTTGCTGCAGTTCTGAGGAGCGTCGTGGCGCGGGGCCTTTAGCGCGGACATGAACAACTAGCCGCCATTTTCTCGCACATGTATGTGCAAAAACTGCACAAGGACGTCCTCGTGAGGGATAACGGATTTTCCCCGCTGCACATGCAGAGGGAAGAACTAGGACGGCGAGGGCACAGCGTTTTATTCCCGAATATTACTACTGGAGGAACACTTCTGCCACAGAAATGATGAAGGCACTACATCGCACCCTGCCGAATTAATTTACCGCCCATCACTTTCGTTGCT
>NW_021152482.1:0-2436 GCF_002837175.3 Physeter macrocephalus | reverse complement strand
GATTTATAATGTGTTAATTTCTGCTGTACAGCAAAGTGATTCAGTTATACACATACATATTTCCTTTTTTATATTTTTTTCCATTATGGTTTGTCTCACAAGATATTGAATATATTTCTGTGTGCTATACAGTAGGACCTTGTTGTTCATCCATTCTATGTATACTAGTTTGCATCTACTAACCCAAAACTCCCACTGTATCCCTCCCCACCCCGCCTGCCGGCAACCACAAGTCAGTTCTCTGTGTCTGGCCTGTGTTCTTGACTGAAGCTCCAGATCAGGTAACCATAGCCCTATGGCTAATGGCAACCTCTTGTACCTTACAGCACGTTATCTACTCAGCAGAATACCCTTTCGTCATCAACATCTTCTGGGCGCACTTCGACATCCACTCTTTTGGTAAGTGTGATGCTATAAAAGAGGAAGTGTGGTCTTGTTACACTTAAACAACTGTCCAACTGTAAGAGTCTCCCAAGAAGGGACTCTTGAAAATTTCTTCATGAGGTGGCAAAATGATAATTCATCTGAAGTTGCAGGAAAGGAGTAAAAGGATGTTTGAAGCCGAGAGAGGCAGAAGAATCCAGAAATATTGCAGAGCTGTGGGCCAATTCTCAAAGCCCTGGAAGTGACTTTTTTGAATATATGACTTTTTTTTTTTAACACTGTAATTGGGTGGGACTTTGTATGCTATGATAAATTCTGTAAGAACATCCCTTTCTAACTGGTACATCCATTTTCATTCACTGGTCTGGGGTATGGCAAACATGAGTCCTGAAAATAATCAGTTTGAGTCTGGGCATCCTATGAAAGTAGAGGCCAGATGAGAGCTTTTGGCCAAAGAATTAATTTCACTGTTGTGATTTTATAACAATTTGTGGAATTAAGCTGAGATGGTAAGGAAGAAAACTAACTTCAGAAGGACCTGTTTTGGGCAAAAGTGTCTGGTTTGTCAAAAGCCTGGGGCAAGGTAATGAGGGTTAAGACTTTTTCAGGAATCTCTCTTTCCTCAAGTGTACTATTTCAGGTTTAAATTCATTAGAACTTGTACTTCTTTCTAGCTTGTGAACTGGTCTGTTGTGCTGGCCTAGTGAAGAAGAATGTGGGAGAGAAGACTATGATATATTTTTCAGACCTAAACTATTTTCTGTCTCCTCATTGGCTAGTCAGTGTTGGTTTCTAGGGAGTTTGTCCCCACTCGCTCTGCTGCCTTTCTGAACAGGGTGATAATGTGCAGTGGGTCTGTTGTTACCATCTTTACCAGATGAATGTTGGGGAATGTGTAGCCAGACAGTATTTAGTAACTTCTTCTAATTACTTTGGCAGAGAGCACCCTAGTACCCTGCCTCAGCCTTTTTAATTGAGAAGTTGGTGTGATATAATCAACAGAAGGGATTGTCTTTCCTGACCTGTTATACTAATCACTGTTTCCTCCTCCTCTCTTCCACTGCACTGCCTTTTGAAGCACACAAGCGTGGAGAGTGAGGCGAATCTTCATTCTTCCTCCAGCACTTTCTCCACCACATCCAGCACCGTCTCTGCACCTCCCCCCGTGGTCAGTGTCTCTTCCAGTCTCAATAGTGGCAGTAGCTTGGGCCTCAGCCTAGGCAGCAACTCTACCGTCACAGCCTCCACTCGAAGCTCAGTTGCTACGACTTCAGGTAGCCCTGCATAGAAGATGAATTGCATTCCTTTGGTATGGACGAGCAAAGTAATAGTGTGACAAGATAAAAATACAATTTCTCTTTCAGGAAAAGCTCCTCCCAACCTCCCTCCTGGGGTCCCGCCGTTGTTGCCTAATCCATATATTATGGCTCCAGGGCTGTTACATGCCTACCCGGTAAGTGAGACTGAAGGATCTTCTCCACAAGAGGAAGGTGGTATGGCTATTCTTTATGGCTGTGGCTTCAGGAGGAAGAATATAATTAAATAATAAACGAGTGGTTGTCACATGTAAGCAAACAAGTTTTTAATCTTTGTAGTTTTGGAAAAAAATAATTTTTTAGAGAGGAAGGTCTAAACCTAGACCAGGTCCTCTATTGTGTATTTTCTCAGGTGAAACACAATTTCTGGGCCTCAGAAGCCAAAGGCCAGAGTGTCTAACTGGAATCCCTTTCAATTTCTTAGGGAATTATTTTCTCTAGTTGGATTGATTCCTAATTTCTAGGGGTCTATGCTGGCTCTGACCTAGTCAGAGTAGAGTTCCCTGACTTAGTCTGGGGCTATCTGAGAATAGGTGACTGACAGTAGTAGCCTTTTGCACTGTTGTGTCTTGTATCAGCTTCGTGTATTCAGTGCCTATTAAGATGAAGGATATTTATTTAAAAAAAATTTTTTTTAAACATCTGTTTTTCAAACTTACGTTTATCAGGGGATTAGGGCAGGTGTGGTGGGGGGGGATAAATTGGGAGATTGGGATTGACATACACACACTACTAT
>NW_021152480.1:764-2436 GCF_002837175.3 Physeter macrocephalus | reverse complement strand
ATGAATCTATGAACTGAAGTTCACGCACATACGTATGAGAGAAAAGACATTCGTGTACAGAATCAGGACCCCACATATAACGGTGGACGCCTGCCTTGTGAACCCTGGTGCTTACACGTGCACGTCTGATGATGACGCATATATGGAGGTGTAGCACCACAGAGGTATCCCTGCGTCTCTTTTGCGGCTGCGACACATTCCACATCAAAGCATGCATATATGTTTCTGTAAGGCGGACCTGATGCCCGACACACCGTCTATTTGTGAAAATAAACATCAGATGGCTGACAACCTACAAGCAGAAAAGACCAAGTCGACATTCCACTGCACTGCATGCATGGGTTACTACAAATCACACATAATGGCTGTACATTCACCCTGATGGGCGTTGGTCACACTCTCACCTAACTCTACTTCCTTGTGATTTACCACTCGTGAGGATCAACGGGAAGCCCCTCCCCGTATGTGATATGGTGTGTGCGCTCGAAGAGACCATTCCAAACCTTGTGTTCCTTACCAGTACTACGCAAACCAAGATATCTTGTGCTGAGCGAAACCAAGACTTCTTATGCTGAGCGCATTTCTTCCATTAAGAAACTTAGAGTGTTGCGTGCACGGGCGGTCGAGGTTACCCGATAGCCTGAAAACCCGCCCAAACGTTTACAAGCACCCGTGTCTCGCTAAATAGAATTTTTGCTATTTTCAAACTCACACGTGTCTTCCCGACACAAACGTGCCACAGTGACGCCATGGTACTTACTAAGCGTACGTGGTTACGCTCGTGTGTCCTTCCCGTACACATCGTGCGACGTCATAAACGTTGTGAAGTTTGCCCAGAATGGATTGCACGCTGCAATCACTGTAGGAGAGGTTTTAGATATACTCCTCTATCGACCCCGGCGCACTTCAGATTTCGCTAAGCGCATTTTGCGGCTCCGCCCCCACTATTTTCTGTGTTTCAATTAGCGGCAGCTCTAGTTCACAATACCGTCAAAGGTGCTCTGGAATTAGTGCAGCGTCTTCGCTGTGTAATTCTTGTAGCGAGTATAAGGAGACCTGCCAGTGAATTGTCGTTTAGAACAGCACCACTGACAAAAACCCCACAGCCACCAGCACTACTGTATAAATCAAACAGATTTGACTATGTCCTAGGGGAACGAGTAGTAGAGTGGCTCTATAGACTTCCTTCTTCTCTTCCTGTGTGTGTTGGTGTGGAAACGGCACGTGTATATGACTTCTAATATGCCTTCAGAGTCGCACTTTTGGCGGCTGAGACCCTCTACAGCGTTAGCAAGCAGATTAGCAAACAGTTGGAACAGAGCTGACCAACGTCTCACGCAAGCCACGACCGCACCTGACTAGGAGGGGAACTAGGAACTCGCGTCACCACAATGTCATCATTGAGTTCTTCTGCTGGTATACTTGTTGAGGTTCTTTAATAATATAGTGTGGAGCGAAAAGGCCCACAGTATTGCTCGCAGGACTAGGTTATTGCGAGTACGGATGCTAACGGCACTGAGTAGTAGTTGTAAAACAGATGGTACTAGTGGTAGTGGTAGTAGTCACACGGGCATGGGGACATGTGAATTATCGTGGGCGACAGGAGGACAACCTTTCTCTGGGGCCACTGCGGCATCGGATGTTCCTTCGCCCTTAAATCTTTGTGCCGTAA
>NW_021152480.1:0-265 GCF_002837175.3 Physeter macrocephalus | reverse complement strand
GTGCGTCACGTGGCCATACGGTAGGCTTGTTGAGCAATTGGGCCCAGGTATGTGTGTACCTCTGCCCGTAGGTGCCGGAATAGTTGTGGTCGTGTCCCGCAAAGTCTAGTTGTCCAAGGACTAATCTAATCCTGTTTTACTGCCTTTTTTGCTCACAGCTACACGCGTGCTTTGCGTCATAACCATCAAAGCGACGATTGTCAACAGAGTGTGGCTCTTGTCTTGCAATCGACTCTTCGAGCCGACTCCTAGGAGGTCCGTGCAG
>NW_021152479.1:1747-2437 GCF_002837175.3 Physeter macrocephalus | reverse complement strand
TTTGGAATGCCCCTCACCACCTAAGGATGGGGACTGGTCACCAGAGGAACCAGCTATGGGATTAGAGGGTTGGAACTTTCACTTCCATCCCCTTGACCTCCTAGGAGGGGAGAGGGGTTGGAGGTTGAATCAGTTGCCAATGGCCAATGATTTAATCTTGTCCATGTAAGGAAGCCTCCATAAAAACCCAAAGGGACAGGGTTCAGAGAGCTTCCATGCTGGGAAGCACATGGAAATGCAGAGAGATGGTACACCTGGAGAGGGCATGGAAGCTTATGCCCCTGCCCCATACCTTATGCATTTCTTCCATCTGGCTGTCCCTGAAATATCCTATTTTTTCCATATTTTTTTTTATTTTTTACATTGAAGTATAGTTGATATACAATATTATATAAATTACAAGTGTACAATGTGGTGATTCACAATATTTAAATGCTATCCACTCATAGTTACTACAAAATATTGGCTATATTCCATGTGTTGTGCATAAAGCTCGTGGGGAGCTTTCTCTCCCCACCCCCATTCAATACTAATCATCTTCTTAGATACTCACCACCACCCTTCACAGCTTGCTCCCTAGATTTGCAAGGCATTTTTTCAAAAAATCAATACTAAATCTGACACAAGCCTCATGACACAATTGTACGAACATTTTTCATATGTAAATAGGTTAGTGTAGCTTAAACTTTC
>NW_021152479.1:0-902 GCF_002837175.3 Physeter macrocephalus | reverse complement strand
TTGAATAAGGCCATGAAGCACGCACACACCGCCCGTCACCCTCCTCAAATACCACAGCGAAGCCCCAATCCATTAATCCCCGCCGAGCAACCACACAAGAGGAGACAAGTAGTAACAAGGTAAGCATACTGGAAAGTGTGCTTGGATAAAACAAGATATAGCTTAAATAAAGCATCTAGTTTACACCTAGAAGATTCCACAACTCGTGTATATCTTGAACTAAATCTAGCCCACACCCCTCAACCACTACTATCACAAACTAATCAAACAAAACATTCACCACACATTCAAAGTATAGGAGATAGAAATCTAAACCACCAGTGGTGCTATAGAGAAAGTACCGTAAGGGGAAGATGAAAGATATACTAAAAGTAAAAAAAAGGAAAGCTTACCCCTTGTACCTTTTGCATAATAACTTAACTAGTAATAACTTAGCAAAGAGACCTTAAGTTAAATTACCTGAAACCAGACGAGCTACTTACGGGCAGTACCTAGAATGAACTCATCTATGTGCCAAAATAGTGAGAAGACTTGTAAGTAGAGGTGAAAAGCCTAACGAGCCTGGTGATAGCTGGTTGTCCAAGAAAAGAATCTTAGTTCAACATTAAACAATACCAAGAACCACACGAAGTTCCAATGTATATTTAATTGTTAGTCTAAAAAGGTACAGCTTTTTAGAAACGGATACAACCTTGACTAGAGAGTAAAATAAATACACACATACCATAGTTGGCTTAAAAGCAGCCATCAATTAAGAAAGCATTCAAGCTCAACAATAAAACTGTGTTATAATCCCAGCAACAAACAAATCAACTCCTAGTGTAATTATTGGACTAATCTATATAATTATAGAAGCAATACTGTTAATATGAGTAACAAGAAATTTTTTTCTCCTCGCACAA
>NW_021152477.1:0-2438 GCF_002837175.3 Physeter macrocephalus | reverse complement strand
AGGCCCACTTCCCTCGAACGCCGCGCCACACCATCTTGGGTAGCAGCAGCTCTTCATAGGCGTCTCAACGCAAAAACCTCTGACTACCGCCTGTTAGTAACTGATGCTCTCGACCGTAAGCGCATCAACGGCGACACTGCAGGAGGACACCTGATAGGGCAGGAGGTGGTATAGGCACACTCGTAGAATCCGTCTAATAGTAGTCAACTGTGGCGCAATTGACGTTTATCATTAGCACACATATCCGAATGATGTGTGCAGATGTGCCTCAGCGTGCATGCAATACCAATGGTAGTATACAGCATCGGCGAGCCGCCCAGCACAAGGCGACTACTGCCCAGCAGCAGCACTCTTTATGATGATGCATCATCCTTTTAGCAAATAACAACATGTACATCTCCCCGTTGCAGCAGGCGGCAATAATTAGCAGCGTTTAGCAACGACAACCGTAGCAGCACAGCGTATTAGCGGCTGCAGTGCCTCAAGGGAGGAGGTGCTGTGCCAGTCTTAGTAGAGCAGGAGCACCAGCATGAGGAGCAGGAGGACCCAGGGCAGCGGCAGGACCTCCGGCTAAAATAGTATAGGTAAGTAAGTAATATAAAGCAGTATAGTAGTAATAGTAGTACATTAGCTGCAGCTGTTGTGTAGGACCAGCGCGCAGGAGCAGCTGAAGCACAAACGAAATAGAGATGGATGGTGAGGCACGGCTACCGAGGCAGGCGGTGTATGAAGCGTTTTAATGGATAGTGATCTTCTGCGTTAGCGTAGCGCCTTTCCCTTCAAAAGCCACAAATTTCAATTACTGAAGGGAATACGCGAATGACAATGAACTCTGGTGAAAATTATGGATCGCATTGTGGTTCCAGCGTTTCTATGGGAATATACCCATGCAGACCGCCCGCAATGCCAAATTTCCGCAAGCTGTGTGTTCCACTACGTGCCTGTCCCTCCCTTTTCCACTCCCTTTTTCCTCTGTCTTCTTCTAATTATGCCTCCTTCCTTCATTTCCCTTGCTTCCATGTATTGTCAACCCTCGTCTGTCTTGTGGTGCCACTTCTCCGTTTGCGGGTGACCGCGCGGTGCCCCGGCCGGCCCCGTGGCCCTTTTCTCAGCGGCGATGATTCATTAACTCCTGTATTTCCGCCGTTGCCCCGTCCTGTCTGTCTGTCTCTCTCTCTTTCTCCCGCCTCTCTCGTGGTGGTAGATCTCTTCTTCAGCGGCAGATACAGCGGCAGCGGGAAGCGCATCTGCAACAGCAACACCGCACAAAACCCATGGCAGCACACCACAGAACTGCTTTTGCGGCTCTTCCTCCGCGAGAAGCACTTTTTTTATTGCGCCTCTCCTCGCGCTGCATCCCTTAGTTTTTCTCGCTGCTGCATGCGCTGTCGTCCCTTGTGGCAGTCCTGCCGCCGCCGCTTCAGCTGTGTCGTGCTGAAGAACAACAGCTCACAGCAGCACCACGGGGAAAACGGCTGCTGTTGCGGCTGCTTCAGCGACAGTACTTACTTCCTCTGCTGGACAGTCGACATAAAGGAGAAGCCACTGCTGCAGTGGTGTCGTGTTGGCTAGGTGAACTATTGATCACGTCATACATATTTTAATTCGTTTTTGTTTATTTAACAAACCTCCTCCAGGCAAAGCGTTTGTACATCCTCATATTCAAAGATAATTCTATTTTGAAAAGTGGAAGAGGGGCCACAGCTGCACAGGCACACCTGCAGTGCACACAGGCAGTAGTAGGTCGTTCGCTGCAGCAGCACAGGCGGTGGGGGCGCAGCAGCAGGACAAGCAGTTGCAGACTGCTGCTGCGGAAGCAGTGACACGTGAGGGGCGGGCAAAAGCTTCAGAAGCATCTGCAGCAGCCCTGCAAAAGACCCAAAACGTGCCTCAACCACGACAGCAGCAGCTGTCGCAGGTAATACCACCTGTGCTGGCGGGCTGCACAGCAGCAGCTGTTGGAGGTAATACCACCTGTGCTGGCGGGCAGCACAGCAGCCGCTGTCGCAATATATACCACCTGTGCTGGCGGGCAGCACAGCAGCAGCTGTGACAGTTATTTCCACCTGTGCTGGGGGCATACCGGGTGAGAAAACAGTCCAGGCAGCCACAGCCTCAGCAAAAATAGCGGTGTAACAGATATGTAGGAGCTTTCTTTGGCGCGAGTGGAGACGTGAGCAGCCGTCGCAGCAACGGCAGGAGGAGGACGGGCTGCAGCTTGGCGGCAGGCACAGCAGCAGCAGGAGCAGGAGGAGGAGCAGCAGCACAGCAGTGGCAAGATATGCAGCAGCATCAGCAGGAGAGAGCAGGTCGCGGAGGCAGCGCCCAAGGATGGCGTCTGATACGTAAGCGGCTATCCTGTGAAGCAGGTGACTCTGGTTCTCCCTCGGCGTCCCCTCCTTTGTCAGATATATTCTCTTCTTCTTCCATTTCCTTCC
>NW_021152476.1:2189-2438 GCF_002837175.3 Physeter macrocephalus | reverse complement strand
GGTAGGATCATGATTTGCGAGGTATAGCTCCATGCAGACGTACGTACAGATGCTCTGTATTTGCACAAAGTACCTGTGCGACTTCCTACGCTGATGCGCAGGTCCAGGCGCGTACGAGATTTGTCAGGCAACGTCTCCTCGAGCGCCGCAGTATACGATCGGCCGTGCAAAGCGATTTTAATGGGCACCCCCGGTCAATACTTGCAGCAGGTTCACAAGAGCGGTACTCCAGAGCTTGTACCTCCACAT
>NW_021152476.1:0-680 GCF_002837175.3 Physeter macrocephalus | reverse complement strand
GGGACTTGCTAATGTCCTCCGTTGATGCGGCGTTGCGTGTGGCAACACCACCCGGGCACCACATCTCCTCTGGGTGCAGTCGCACAAAGTCCTGTGGCAACACCACCCGAGCACCAAACCTCCTCTGGCTGCAGTAGCACAAAGGCCCATGGTGGACCTTGTACGTATCTTTGGCGTATATATCTTTTGAAAAAGAGTTGTATAAGAGCTTAAAGCGAATGCTCAGTAATCGTCTGTCCTAGCTCACTACTTCTGCGTTGTCCGCAGACTCTAGTATACAGGAACTGTGCGACATTACGTGTAAAAAAACAGTGTAGCAGCTCATCCCTCCGCAGGGGCTGACCACGCCGCTGACGCAGCACGGGAAGCTTACGAAACAAGAGAGGCTGACGTAGCAAAAGCGGCTGAGAAAGAGAGCAGCGCCGAAGCAGTCAGAATTCATGGAGTGGCAGTCGAAAGCAGCTGCTCAACCAGTAACTCAAGAAGTAGCGTGGACTGCCAGCACATGAAGCAGCGCTCACGGAGCGAGCGCCTGTGGAAGAGATGAGCTATTCTGTAGTAGTAGTAGACACTATCAGAACATCAAGAAACGCTTTGTATACAGGAATGAGCGTTGGTGCGGAGGCAAATCACAACGACCCTTGCGTAGAAACAGTTGCTTCTGCAGGAAGTACTGCTAC
>NW_021152475.1:2001-2439 GCF_002837175.3 Physeter macrocephalus | reverse complement strand
GTGCTTCAAGACAAGAGCGCGTGTTTCGATGCAGCTTCTCTGCGCTCAATACCCTCTGACCCGATCCCGAAAAGTGTGGCCAGTCTTATTTTTACCTACCTGGAAGAACCGTTTTACGGCCAATTTGAAAGTCGTTTACTTACGGAAGTAATCACAGATGGACACACGGGACTGTGGATAGTAAACGCGCAAGGCGTAGTGAAAGTATCGTCCCAAGACGCCCACGTTACAACATATTCACGCTTGAAAATCTGTATGCACCTCAAGGAGGACGGTTTATGGAGCACTTTATGCAATGGACCCATCACGCTACGCTTAACGCGTGATCACTGGTGAAAGCGAACACGACGCATACACACACATACACACACACACACACACAACCAATCTTCTCTTCCATTCTTTTTACATATACATCTTCGCATAGCTTCTCGTACA
>NW_021152475.1:0-1274 GCF_002837175.3 Physeter macrocephalus | reverse complement strand
CGAGCAAGCGCCTTTATCAACAGTCTGTGTTGCTTGCATCCTGTGAATTACTACTCGCGTTGAATAAAAGCAAGCAGTGTTCTCTCACACTAGAAACGCTGCCAACTGTTTTCATGAGAACTGCATACGGGCTGCTGGACGAAATCAACCGTTATTGTCAGCGGATACACTAATGAGGTTTGTACACATAAACGCCACTAGGCCAAGCTGATGACTTCCGCCGGCACGTCTATCGCCGGACGGTGTGCGCTGTTGTGGGTGCAGTCGTAGGTTTACACACCTTTGTCCTCTCCAGTGTATGCCTGCCACAACACTTACGTGTAGACTTCCACATTTTCTTCTATGCAGCTATGCGCCTGAACGTACTTACCTGCACATATCCAACCCTGCAGGGATGCACGCTGACATACGTCCTAATCCCTACGTGTAGGCTTTCGTCTAGCACCTTCCAACAAGAGTTACTCTCCCAATTTCTCTGGCCTGCAAAGCTATAAAACGGGCTGCATGGGGAAGGCGCGTTTACGGCAAGGAGAGCCGCCCGAGCGTGTCAGAATCGATACGCTGTAACTCGCATTATGCCTCACTCAGCAGTGTGTCGAGTGTTGCCCTGCCGCGTACATTCGCCGTTACTGTCATATCCCCTGGGTTTCGCACTCAACGGTGTTTTTCGCACTCTCGTGTAACAGTCATTGTAGTGACTCTGAAAACTTACCCACACTTCAACCAACGTCTCCCTTACACATATGCTGGTCGGACTCCATTGCTAGGGTGTAAGCGTTCGTGCCTTGCTGAACGTGTTCCGCTTTTGCTCCTGTGAAACTCTATGCGCTGCTACCTTTTTCCCCCCTAACGCGATTGTAGCGAGTGCTTCTTCTATTATTCTGTTTAGTCTACAAACGTGGTGCATCGCATCTTATGTGTATGTCACTCTATTCAAACACTTCTTTGCATGTTTGCGCCTCAGTTTGGATATGTGTATATACACATATGTACTGCAAGTTCGGGCAACATGTATCATTCTACATTTCCTGCGTCACTTCGCCGTGGGTCGTTCTCTGCTGGTGTGCCTGTGTCCATCCCAGCCGCGGAGCAGTAACCTCAACGAAAGAAGATCTATTCATGACTCCACCAGCATTTTTAAGGCTGTCTCGTTCGTTTTTACCTTGACATTCCTCCAATAAAGCCGTTGAACTCCATAGTGCAGAACACTAGTTTCGCAGCACGTCATGCCATGCGTTGCTGTAAAAAGGCGAGGCTTCAAATGCACCTAAATT
>NW_021152474.1:2137-2439 GCF_002837175.3 Physeter macrocephalus | reverse complement strand
TAACAAGCCATACATATAGAGAGAGAGATGGATAGACAGTGTAGGACAACATATAGACAGAGACAGGAGACGTATGTAGATCAGAAGACGCACTCGTGTGCGTATATACACATGTGTTTTTTCGGTACTGGGACAACTGCAGCGGTGGCAGGAACACTATGAGGGCAGACGCAGCAGCAAAAGCAGCAGCAGACGACGAAAAACAAGAAGAAGCAGCCGGAGACGCCTTAGAAAACACCAGCTCTCTTTTTAAGGAAAAAAGACGCCAGGGTTGGTGGAGGACAAGAGGAGGAGGGAAAAAG
>NW_021152474.1:0-984 GCF_002837175.3 Physeter macrocephalus | reverse complement strand
AGCAGAGGGGTAGCAGCAAACGCATCAGCGACTGCAGCAGCATGCGCGACAGTAGCAGCAACAGAGACAGCAACACTGAGGGCAACAACAACAGAACGAGCAAATCGCAACAGACGCAACAGAAGTAACAGCACTAGCAGCAGCAGCAAAAGCAGTAGCAGCAGCATCTAGAGCCACAGTGGCAGCCCAGCAACAGCAACAGCACCACGAGGGCGAGTGGGATGGCAGCGAGGGCAGCAGCACCAGCAGCGAAACGGACTGCAGCAGCCACAGCCCCAAGTGGCAGCACATCAAGAGCAGAAATCACAACAGCAGCGAAGCGACGGCAGCAGGAATGAGGCAGAAGAAACAGATCTCGCACAAGCAGCAGCTGCAACGGTGGCGCCACCAATGGTAGGAGCAACAGCCGCGAGAGTAGCAACAGCCAAAGGTACATATGCATACATACGCGAATCACATGTATATGTGTATTTGTACAGAAGGTACGTACACGATGTGTGTGAACGAGTAAAAAATGGCGCGCGTGGTCCCATATGCGTTGGATAGTGCTTTCAAAACGAGAAAACGAAATTCTTCCCAGTTTCCTAGTCTCCCCTGGCGTCTTCTGAAAACTACACCGGCCTTCACTGCGGATATACCTACACGCATTTATACATGCATATGTATATATTATATACGTTTGTGCATACTGCATGCATGCCCACGTGTATATGCCTTCTACTGCATACACGTGATACGTATGCGCGTTCAAATATGTGTTCAGCGGGACATGCACGTATATATACATATGCACATAAGTCCATAACTTACATGTATACACGTATGCGCCCACGTATACATGTGTGTAAGTGGTGTGTTTGTGTGTATGTATGTATTCATAGTTACGCGCAAGTATGTCTATGAAACGTCGGAGGGAGAAACGTAAGTCTTTAGAAAGCTCGACAAACGAAGACTTTTTCGAAAGGAAAGAAAGAAGTCCAGGGA
>NW_021152472.1:1948-2439 GCF_002837175.3 Physeter macrocephalus | reverse complement strand
GAAAACTACAGCAAGTGCAGACGGCGTGGAGTAGGCACTAAGTTTACCACGGTGTAGGTAGGTGTGAGTGAATCGGCAATGGACATGCATGCGCGTACACCTGATTGGGCTTTTGCCATGGGTGGCGGCCACGGCTAGAAAGCGACGTATTGGGAAATTCAGCGTTGTTCGTATCCTTGTCGAACAAGCAGTTATACAGACGCGAGTTCATCCAACAATTGTAACGAAGCATTCTTTCTCAGGTACACGGATAGAAGCGATGGAGCTTCCACCAGAGTGAGTGCACCTGAGACGCGTGGCTGTGTGCTACCGGAGAGCCATCTGCACTCGGTTTCTAGGGAGTCGGTCGGCTGCGCTGACATCCATAAAAAAGAAAGAACTGTATCAACACAAAAAAACGAAGAAAGGCAATGATCGTATACGCGCAAGCTATATGAAGAAGCATGCAATTACACTGCAGGAAGAAGCGAGTGAGCGGACACTGGAGGGCG
>NW_021152472.1:0-1276 GCF_002837175.3 Physeter macrocephalus | reverse complement strand
GTTTGCTGTCTCGCCTCGCTCTTCCGCCCACTCCTCCATCCCTCACTTCTTATTTCTCTAAACGCGTACCGACGCAGAGCCCCGCGCGCAGATACGACACGGTGTGCGCGTGTGCCTGCCAGTCGTCCTTTCCTCGTATTCATCCGTGCGTGAAAAATGGGTACGCTAGTGAAATGTAGCCTGTGACAGCCAATGGACAACCCTGTGAAACACCTCAGAATGCTTTCGGATGCTGCTGGAGGCAGGGGGGCGGCTCTGGCTGGAGCGTATATTGCGAACATCATAGTAGGCACATCTCAATTGCTACAAGTGGCGATGCCGCTGGTTCTGCGCATCCTTATAACACAGAAGCTGCCCCTCCTCCTCTCCTGTTTTCCTTCATGCTGCATAATAACCTATGGTTATTGTTGGCTGGCATCGTTTCTCGTGTGGCGTCAAACAAACGGTGTACGGCGCCTTGCGTTTCTCTCCTGGAAACTCACGTGTTTACTCGTCGTGCTGCTACCAGTGCATCCAGCCGGGGTCTCGCTATGGGCCTCATGTGTCTCTCCCCACTTTCCCTTCCTCGGCTTTGCTGCTGGTCTTTCTCAGGTATACGCCCCTGGGTCTTCTCTTGCCACAGCGTCTGCTGTGCTCGCTGTTGCCGCTGCTTCTATTCTTAAGCGCTCTCCCACTGCTTCTTTCGCTGCGAGCGCTCCTGCGAATGGTAACGTCTCTGCCGCCTCTGTGGCTGCCGCTGCTGCTTCTACTAAATCGCCCCATGGCCAGCCCTCCCTCGATTCTGCTGCGCATGGAACCGGCACGTCTGCTGCTCGGTGGTGGTGCGGCGCCGCCTACTTTTCACCGCCTCAGTTTCTTGTCACTCACCAAATTGCTTCTTCCTCTCGTTCTTGTCGCTCTAGACCTCTCTGCGAGTTTTCTATTGCAACTCCTCGTCGTATGATTCTCCCAGCTGTGTCTCTGCCACGCGGCCTTTCCTCAGCTGATGGCTGGGCGCAAGAGAATGATCCCCGCAATCATTGTAGACGTTCCATCTCGGTTATATCCCCATATACGCCTGACGGGGAAGTATGCTACGGAGTAACAGCGTATCTGTCTCCACCGTTACCTCCACTTGTTGCTACTAAAAATGCAGACAGTGGGGCCTCTCTCGCTGCTACCAGACCTGCGGCTGCTGCTGGTCCCCACGTGGGCCCGTCCCTGCCTGCCGTCTCTGCGGACGGACTCCTGCGGCAGTGTGCCGGTGCTGGTGTTGCTCTCCACACGTCTCTTTTGG
>NW_021152471.1:0-2439 GCF_002837175.3 Physeter macrocephalus | reverse complement strand
AATTTGTTAAACTCCGCTCATCATTCCCGATTTTATAGGTTAAGGAGGATCTCTCTCGAACACTTCGTGATCCATGTCTGTATAACGGACTATAGAAGATTTACTATCTAAATGCAGAGCTGTGCAGAACAGAAGGCGCGGTGCCTCGTGTGGCCGCACGTGAGCTTTTGTTCTTGGAACAACAAACAACGACACGGCCTGCGACTGCCGGTCGACGACACACGCGAATCCCTATAACCTAAAGCAGTGAGACACTGCTGCGGGCGTGTCCTGCACTCGGTGCAGACGTACGCGAGCAAAGAGCGTACAAGTTAAGTACGTCAGCATTTAGTGGCATAGCATGACTCAAAACAATGAGGTCTTTTGTATGAGTCGTACTGTGTGCCCCAGTGGAGGTGACCCATTAGAGATCTGCTTCCACTTTTTAACAGCGCCCGAAAGAAGTGGACGCATGCGGCCACTTCATGTGTGTCGGTGGTGGGCTCAATGTCGGATCACGTTTCCGACGGAGAATCGAAGAAATATCCTGTGTGCCATTTTCGCACTAGCGGATGAGAAAGTGGCTTCGTAGCCTGCCGAGCGGTCTCTACGACCGTTTGCGTAGGTGCTGTCGTTACACGTAAATCATGGTGACTGCGCGCGGGGGTCACTTCCCAAACACCTATTCAAGTTTTGCGGTGTAGCGAAGGCGAGGACGGATAGCGAGGGTCACTGCACTTAGCCGAAGCAGGAACCCTACGTGTATCTTAAGATTGTTTTCGTCGGCATTCACGCGCTTGCCGATATCCACTTTACATGCTGGTACGCCGTCTACGGAAATCTGAACGATCACCTATTCGGCGTCTGCTTGGCCCAATGCGAGGTCATAACTGTTACTAGGTTGATGCGTTCTGAGACGTGTGTCCTCTTCTGTTGGCATGTGCCAAACGCGCTTTTTTGCATACGGCATCTAAAGCGGATATGTCTAATGCGTCGGCAGCGTCCTTTTTCAGCGTGTCAGAAACTGCCCCAGAGGCAGCTGCGAATGGAGTGAACCGCTACTATCTATCACATGCGCGTGCCCACCTCGGTGGATCTCGAGAGATGAGAGTTAGAGACTGGACTCTTGCGCGCGCGACTCGTCTAGTTTGAGGTAGCATCACGAAGTTACGTTTGATTGAACTCGACATTGTAGCAATGTTGCCTCGCACCGGACTAATAAGGCTCTTTTGTGCTCGCCACATCCATCTTGGGCTGGCGTGGAAGTATACCTGTTCAAGGTAATGTCACTCAAGCCGTCGGTGTCGCCGCAAATAGAGGGGGGAAAAAAGACACAACAGTCTTGTGCGCTTGACTGCCACGTACTGGTTCAGGCTGCGGCCACAGTGCGGGCTTTACTGACAGAAAGCAATAGAACCTGGTGCCTGCGTCGCACATTTGCTCGTCCCGCGCAGAGGCAGCGCGAAGCAGGATCCCCCCTAATACGCGCACGCGTTGCTCCTTGTAGCACGTATTCAAGACTTGAAAACTAGACGTCACAGAGTGACTGCCCCTGCATTTGCCCGTGTGAAACGGACCGCAAGTTAATTAGCAGGTGCCTTCTTGATTTTCATTCAGCCCGTTGGACTTAAGCGACGCTTCCACCAGGTCAGGCGTACAGCGGTTTCTGCGATTAAGCCCGTAGTGGAGTTAGGGAGAGGGCTTCGAACGTACACGCTGGTCCCCGAAAGTAAAGTTACT
Source organism: Physeter macrocephalus (assembly GCF_002837175.3). Taxonomy (NCBI): domain Eukaryota; kingdom Metazoa; phylum Chordata; class Mammalia; order Artiodactyla; family Physeteridae; genus Physeter; species Physeter macrocephalus. The sequence continues at coordinate 720 of NW_021152471.1, read as the reverse complement.
CTTTGAAACAACGCTGAAACTCGACTCAGGGCACCAGTGAGCCGCCACGCGCCACCAATTACTCCACAAGAACCGTGTTGTTTGGCGCAGAAAGGTGAGGCAAAGCGCTAACAAAAAACTTCATTGGAAACTCTTCTAACTGAAAGCTAACCTTTCACAAACCTGTGGAACTCAGTACCACTTCAGCACAACACTCCCTTGTTGGCTGGCGAGTCCTCCCTCCGCTGCGCACTCTCCGACTTAGAGTTGTCAACGTGTGACCACTTAAGTTTTGCACCACGACTATTATGCATATCACAAGACTTTACACAGTGTCCCGCCTCGCTGACTCGTCTGCCCGACTTCGCACCCGGTTTACGGCAGTCGTCTTTGCACAGGTTGTTCACTGGGGAGATGTGCCTTGACATATTTGGAAGTCGTTGGTCGCACTGAAACGTCCCTGGCCATCTCCGTGATGCTGCTCCTTTTCCTGTCTCTTCTCCTTCCCTGTCTTCCTCGGCTGCTTCCGTCCAGTAAATCAACCCAGGGTGCGTCAACGCAGGGGCTCTGCGCCCCTGCCGGTTTATTTACAGGTGTGTTGGGCGCTTCGCTTAATAGTCGCCGGATTTTTCATCCTGTAGTCCTTCGAGCACACCTTCCCGTCTTTCCAACCTCGGGTATGAGTCACAGCTCTTCAGAACGTCTCTTTTGTCTGCCCCTTTCTTCCGCGGTATGCCTTTC
>NW_021152470.1:0-2439 GCF_002837175.3 Physeter macrocephalus | reverse complement strand
CAGACCCTCGCAGAAGTTTGCATTGGCGTTGCGTCCGTTTTTTTCGTCCGTTTTCGTATGTATTACGGTAGCGGATACAGAAAAATTCATGTAGCTGAGTGCCATATATTTGTATGTCGCTTCGTCTCGATGTACACGTTGTTTTGCCCACATACAACACGTCTATATTGACTTTTTAACGTTGTGCCTACGCTTACGTCCAGCGTGAGGTAAAGTGAAGGTTGTTCTCTACGCAGGTGCAGTACATTTCCTTGCGCTTAGAGATATTCCTGACTTTTCAACATCGGATGACGTTGCGACAAGTCTATTTGTTTGCGCCGCTGGTTGCTGCTGTTAGTGAATGTCAAGAGACGAGAGGCGTGGAAAGGTGCTCAACCGTTAGAACGTCTTTACACCAGCGCCGTACTACTACACCAGAGAGGATTTCTGTCACGTATATAAAGAATATACATGCTCTTCTAGAAGTGTGGCGTTCTGAATGTGGCGGGGTGAAGAGGCAAGTAGGGGGGTGTTTGTAAGCCGGCTTGAACCGCATCTGAAAAGATACCTCCTTCGTCGCCGCATTGCTTTTTATATGCTAAATCTTACCAGGAGGGACGTACACATCACTCTTGCTACAGTGGACTATATACACATAGATATATACATATACATACCAACCGTTACCATTGGTGGATCACTCTATCTGTACGTCAGCGCACTCATACACGTAGATCTACATATACATCCTGTTCCCAGTAAAGTTCGTCTCTCTCCGTGTAAGCTACCTTTATTAGTACATTTGAAATTGAACAAACGCGAACACGGAAATGTTCGCAATTTTGCAGAAGACTACAACGAGCAGGTCGCTACCTCCGCCTCCCCGTGTGGCATCGACATCATGCTTGTACTGACAGACCCTATACAGTGCATCATCAGGAGCGACGCAGTTTCACCCGTCAAATCGTACTGCCGAAAGGTAGGGAAAAAAATATGTAATCGGAGCTGCGGCTATCCTGTTCCACGACCACTCAAGAGGGGGACGTCAGTAACCACCGTCTACAGTCTTACATATGCCTTTGTCCTCGTCCACCTGATCGTACTTGCAACATCAACTTAACTTCGCGACAATTGACGACAAGTACGACGCGCTGCAGCCTGCGTCATATTCCCGGTTATCGCCTCCGGTTGAACATTACTATGAGCAAGCGCGAGTGCACGTTCGTGGGACTGCACGAGTAAGGAGATATTGAAGCGGCGGATACTTTATCTCGAATTTGATGTTTTACCTCCACGCGCAGTAGACTTAATTAATCTGCAACCGATGCTGTATTGCATAGTGCAAGACGTCCCTCCGTGCACGCCGGTGTTCCGGATAACAGTAGACAACACGCAAGTGTCTGTTTCAAGGTAAAGAGACAACGTTCCCTACAAACAAATATCTACTGCTGCAAGACCAAAATATTATGAAATTGTGTGGTGCAGGAGGATTCAGTTGCCAGTGTGCGCGTAAGGTGTGACAACTACTGAACCCCCAGCATGTATCTGGGGATTTGGTAAATAGGCGCGAAGGCTCCAAACCACAGAGCAGGCGAAAGCAGAGAGAAAAGGACAACATTCTGTTCTGGAATAGGGGTTACAATATACTTGTACTTGAGTGTTTACTCAGCTTCACCTAAAAGAAGAAAGCATATGCGTTATATGCTTTCTGTTTTCCAACAGATGTGGACTGTACACGCAGAAACGTCCTATGGTGTACCACATCGACACACTCCGTTCTTAAGGTCTGTCTTTCAGTGAAGTGGAGATATATAGGATTGGACCTCACCTACGTATTGCCCGTATGAATGCGCAGAGTGCAAAGTCTCAATCTGGGAGGTCACCGGCATTTGCCTCCAGAATATAGCAGGTATCACGTGTGTGTGGTCTGCAGAACTTACGGCAGAAGCCAAGGAGTAAAGAGGAAACTTTATCTCTTTCATGTAGGTTACACCTGATCAAGATTTACGTCCGATTCTTACGACCAGGAGCACAAGAGTATTTTTTCGTTTTTTCGAAGTTGTAATATAGAGCTCTGCTACGTCACCTCTACGTAGCCACTGTCTGCCACATTACAGAGGATCACCGTGCACATGCACTACGTCGGGCACACGGTGGCACGTGGCACGTTTGTCGTCATCTTTCGGACTGCACACTGAATCCAGGCCACCTGCAGCCGCGGCGCCACCATAAAGAAGTGTTGTATATCGGCAGAGCATGACTTCACCACATCAGATACATGTGCAGTGAGTTTGGCTGAGACTCAGTTTACTATCGGCAACATTAACACCGACATCATAAAATGAGCGTAGATGCTTGCGAGCTGGAATTTCACTTCGTACACAAACTGCATGGAAAGCATGAGCAGCCTACGTCAACACCAACAACGAAGGTGCTCTGTTTCTCATTGACAGCGCCTTT
>NW_021152469.1:2223-2440 GCF_002837175.3 Physeter macrocephalus | reverse complement strand
CGCTGACAACTTTCTGGTTATTCGCTCCTTACTAGGGGAAGCCATTACGTATCTGACGTAACGCTGAAATGCTTCTCTTATGGCGTCTCGTATGACCTTCCTTTACTACGCGGCCTCAGGGGAGATGTCTACATGCCAGTCAGAGTCCACTAGTAACGGTTAACTCTCCCCTCCAGGTCTGCGTGTAGCTCACTGCCTCGTCTGTCTTCGTAGGCGT
>NW_021152469.1:0-1580 GCF_002837175.3 Physeter macrocephalus | reverse complement strand
GTCGCCCGAGACGCCAAAGCAGCAGGGGCGCAGGGTGCGCTGCGAACACTTCGTTGCGCGCATCTAGCTGCATAATTGGCCGCGCATACACATATTGCTGCAGGCAGGAAGAAGCCGTAGGGTGCAACTGTCAGAGAGACAGTCGCTTTGGGCGCTGCCTCAGCGGAGAAGACGCCGTTGTTTGCATGTGTACACTCAGCTGTACAGGGGTCTGTGTCTTCCTATCTCTATCTATCTACCTGTCTCGCTCTACATATATATGTATATACGTATATATACCTGTCTATTTTCTCCTCTGCCAATGAGAGCACGCAGGAAGTCTTGCCGCACTGCATATAGCAGGGAAAGTCTGCAGGAGCCTGCCTCGCCGGATGTCCAAGTAAATTCGACTTTCCGGTGTTGAGTAGGCATTCCGTCTTTGTCCGCATACGTGTTCGTACACTGCAGATCGTTCACCTCTGCAGTGTACCTGCGTGCAAAGAAGCGAGTATTCAATTTTGCAGGGGAACATGAGTGTTTCTCCTTTCCCCGGCGCATTCTCATAGTGAAAGCAGCGCTGTTTCCTGTGCCGTTATGCACGGTAGTACGAAAAGGCGCAAAGTCAGTCATTTGTTTGCAAGACAATACGTTCTCCATGGCGGCGGGATGTACCGCGGCTTCTATTGCGTTCTGCCCATCTGTGTACGTACACATTTATGTGCCCGAATTTTTGCAGATGCGTCCTCTCGTGTACGAGAGCTCGCAGCCAGCTGCGAAGGCTCTGCCTGTCTCCGAGTCAATTATCTGGCGTTCTGCAGCTGCTTCTTTGTAGGTGGCGGTGCCAAACGGGTCCCTTTACAGCCCGATGCGGCTGCAAAACTTTCAAGAGATTTTCCTTCCACTTCCGACTGGACGGATAGCAGTGATGAAGATTTTGAAGACGAGTACCCAAGCCCCTCTTCCACCAGCCCGCGTGAAGGTAGGCAATTCTTTGTGTCACATGTCTGCGTAAGCGTGAGCCTACTTGAGCCTATCTCTCCACCTCAGCGCGCATCGCAGACATGGCAGTCACGCAGCAATTTAAGGGTGCCGGCGACAACAGCGTCGCCTCCCCCAAACGCGAGAATGCTATTGTAGAGTTGTTGTTCAGCTCCCTAGTGATCTCGCGGAGTGTACAAATGTGCACCTAGGTGTTAGTTATGTATAGTACATACATGCATGCATGCGCCTATGCATATATACATACATACATACATACATACATACACATGCAAATATACACGCTGTCAGTAAACAGTTAGAAGGCCTGCCACATAGCTTGCAGGGCTATATAGCTGTCTGTGTGTATGCGGCATACCACATAGCTCGCACGGCTATATACGTATCTGTAAATATCTATATATAGTGTCAGTAAACAGTTAGGTGGTCTACCACAGAGCTCGCCGGGTTATATACATACATATGTATATACATCCATAGATCTTGCCCGTAAACACGTAAGAGGGATATTGTATAGCTCGCAGGGCTATGCACGCGTATGTAGCTTGCAGGGCTAAATACGCGTACATAGCTCGCAGCGTTACATATACATTTACGTACAC
>NW_021152468.1:1523-2440 GCF_002837175.3 Physeter macrocephalus | reverse complement strand
GCAGGAGGTGTCCCTACCACTGCGTGTTTCTGGCCATGTTGCTGCTAGCGCACGTGCTTGGACTCACGACTTTTCGTGGCTTGCGTATCTTTGCAGGACGCAGCGCGAGATACGTCAATTGAAGGCACGCGCACTAATGAAAAAGCTCGCCAGTGTAAGTCCTGCTGCGCGACGCTTGTAACTGTGCTATCCTTCACGAAAACGTTCTTTTTTGCCAGTTTTGAAGTCGTTTGTGTGCTGGCAGCTAATTCAGCCGCAATGTTGCATCTCGACACGTTGTCGTTTCTCTGAATACGTTCCATGAGGAGGGCATAAGTGTCTAAACTAGTATAAAGGAAATAGCGGTACACGGAGATAGGGCAGTAGCACTTCCTGCTCCGTGGCAAAGGGGAGAACGAGAAGCATATTGAGAATGAGCCAGGGCTACCGTTGAAGGCTACCACTTGAAGAATACCCAGCCTACGGCACCCTATTCTTTTCTGCCCTTGTTGTGACAGTCGTGGCGGCTCGTCTTGGCTTTACTGCGGGCTGTAGCGGAGAACTGTCTAAAACAATATGCTACGCACAGGCGAGGTGTCTTACGTATCTTGTTTGCAACGACAGATTTTCGACGGCGCCTTCTTTTCTCCTTAACACACTTTTTCATGAACATTGGCCACGCCCATTAAATTGAGAACGGACAGGCAACGCATACACACTTGCACGTGGAAACTCCGCACTTGCGTACTCGATGAAAGTGTTGCTGTGAGTGAGTGCCGGTGCTTTCGATTCGCGTTATTATTGTGCACCGCGAAAGATTCCGACAAGACAGACCCACAACAGGCAACGAATATTTGAGAAGTGCCACACGTGCCTTTCCACTACTTTTGACGAAAAAAAACCGGATCAGTCCTGCTTCCTTTCTTTGTCTGGGTGCT
>NW_021152468.1:0-835 GCF_002837175.3 Physeter macrocephalus | reverse complement strand
CAGGCGGCGTGGCGTGTGGTACTGGCAAAGAAGGACATGCAGCGGCTGAAGGTAGAGGCACGGAGAAACAAAGCGGCGACAGTTATACAAAAAATCTGGCGAGGCCGCCTAGCGCGCCTGCGTGTGCAGCTTATGCGCATCCTCAGTGTCTACGCCGTAACCATACAGGTGATTTCCCTCTGGCAAATATTAGAGCACAGTTGACGGCAGCCGCAACAGACGATGCTGAGATTAGCAGAATGCGTCCGACGTCTCCGCAGTAGTCGCACGCCCGTCGGCGTACAAGCAGTGTCCTAGCAAAACTGGCCTGCGCAGTGAGATAGGACAGCGGCAACGAAAATTAATTTGTGAATTCATTTGCATAGTGACATTCACTAGTCCTCTACAGGTGTGCTTCTCCCTTTGTTACTTCTGGTGCAAGAACCCTGTTGCCATCGGTGCAGTGCTCGCGGCGTGTGCAGGGGTGACGGAGACGTTATCTTCGCATCAGTGAATTTTACCTGCGACAGCTGTGCCATACAAGCATATCTGGCTGTACGTGTGCGGATCAGTTCTCTACGAATATACTAAACACTCAATTCTTGGAATGTGTGACAGCACATATCTGCCACTACCCAGCAGCTACCTAGCCTGTCACTCAGACTCAATGATGCGTCCGGCTGCGTGCTCCTACTGAAAATGACACAACTTCAAATAGCTGCGTCTCCGCAGCGACTTCGCCCAATGCTTCTCCACTTGTCAAATCTTTGTTTGGTATTGTGTTTCAGAGGTTCTGGCGAGGATACCGGGCACGGACTTCGCCATTTTATAAGAGTCACGCCAAAGTGTAAGAGAA
>NW_021152466.1:0-2440 GCF_002837175.3 Physeter macrocephalus | reverse complement strand
AAGAAGAGAATTGCTTCCACAGCTGTACGCGTACAGGTACACAGAAGTATAGGATAGGCTCTTCGCATGCCTCTATCTCGCTGCGCGTCTTGGGATTCAAGTATACGCATACGTATTTGCGTACAGTTCACTTCCTACATATGCATAGACATGCGCAGCTAGATTCGCGTACACAGTACGGTTCGCAAGCGCCAGGGAGTCATACGAGCCCGTCGACTTTCTTTACGCTTCTCGGCCGCTGAAGTGCGCCTGTGTGCGCAGGGGTGTGCCTGTTTCTCGTACGTATACGTGCTGACAGAGATAGAGATGAATTTGTTACAGGCGGCGTATATCTGGTTGGCTTGTCAGCGTACATAGGTCCCTGGGTGATGCAAGGACACATCGTAGCTTTGTGTGTCTAACAGATACGTGGCAGAAGATACTGAAGAAAGAGTGACGCCTTTATGTGCTGTTGAAACCTCCAGAGCACCAAACATACGTGCACTATGTGTGTATATAACTGTGTAGTTGATGCCATGGCAGCAAACTTCCCTTTGCTGTAGTTCTGTATACACCACAATGTGCACACAACAGCATACATATATGCACGAGGGCGGACTGCGTCGACGTAATCAGTGATTGTGGTTACAAGGCATCCTCATACTGCACGCAAACGATTAATAAGCTGAATGATACTTTATTTTGCAACGTACGCACGGTGGACACGTCTCGGCGTTCACGTCGGAGGCAGCTACCGGCTGATTACCGGCTGCTTGTGGAGACGTAGCATGGAGGAATGACATAGTCTGTCAACCACAGTAAAGATGGGGGGGAAAATGTGAGTCCCCTGTCCAACAACCGTGTACCCGTCCCTTCCGTAGAGGATACGGATACTTTCCATTGAATAACTCCGCCACGCGTACTGCCCGTTTTTGCACGTGAAGTCGCATACAACCACTAATAACTCGCTTTCGTTTATATGACTGACAACTCTGTAGCTTACGCAACGGACACAACATAGTCGTGCCCGGTCCTATGCGACGAATGTATGGTTGTACGCGTATATACACACAAGCATTGCACGGCACACACTTCAGCGCAACCTCGCCAAACGGATATATCATCGTACGTAGGTGTTAAAACTGCGTACATAAGTGGTCCCGTACGTTTTCCCATTCTCACCTGTAAGCGCAGTATATATGCTTTTACATACATACATATATGCACGCGTACCCGCAAGGTTTACCATCGACACGATTACCTTCCGTATTACAGTGCAAATAATGCATACCGTAGAATATATTGATTCGTATAGGGCTGGCAACTGTCGCTTGGCTGTCCAGCTCGACTACAACAACATGCTAACCCAATGCGTATGTGCCACACGTCTTGAACGGGACGCGTGGTTGTCTTGTAAATCGTTTCTGCGTCGGAAAGAAGACAGTGTCACAATACAATTTTGAAGTTTATGAAGCAGCTGCTTTCTTCCGCCTACGGGTTTACACGGCAGGGCTGTTGAGTACCGTAGTAGGCACGAACGGCACAGCCGGATGGACACGCACAGCTATGTGTGAACATATTAAATCACATTCCGTCAAGTTTACATTAGTAGAATCAATTGACACGTTCATGGCGTTAGAACGAAGCTGCAGGCAATAATTTCCTCTGTATGACGACTCTGTCACAAAGAATTGTTGGCAAACGGACGCGTTACACAGATAAACACTTTTCACAGCGAAAGCTTTCTGGTTAACTATGCTCCGCGTTGAACATAACCTGTAATGTCATACATGTATCCGTCCGTGTCCGTATATTCCACGTGTATGTGTCTCACGTAATCTCCTCATTTCCCTTTTTCTGCAAAAGGCAGACGAGCGCCAGCCAGAGACTCTGGACACTCAAGAACTCGGATACCCTCCAGCGCCTCGGGGCACTTTCGCCTCACCTGAAGCTGCAGAAGTAACAAGCACAACATACGTACGTGTGTAAGTGTATTTTAGTGTGCCTGTAACATATGTAGTGGTACAGCGATGCACACGTTTTCGCATAGAGATGAACATGCCTCTTCCACGCACAAGCTTCCACGCTCCAGCGCTTGAAGATCTTTTTTAGAGGCGAGTCTGATGACTTTTCACTAATACTGTGTGGCCGTCACGTTTCTCGTAAATTGTATATACTGATTAAGATGTATGCAAGACGGATGCTTCTGTTGGGTAGTCGAATTCTCTTGCAGATGTTTTCATAGTGCAGGGTCCCTGCGATTCCTCCTTGCAAGTCACGCCAGAACGTGGACGGGATACCACACGCTTTTGTATATTATTATTCACAACCGAAATACAAACATCTTTTAAGCCCCTGGGCATATACATACGTACATATATATGTATAGTACATCGGTAGGCGCGGAAGAGAGACGACAGGACCTCGCTATACATGCGCTTTTGTATACGTCCACAGAAGA
>NW_021152464.1:2226-2441 GCF_002837175.3 Physeter macrocephalus | reverse complement strand
CTGCAACTCATTGTCTCCTGCGATCTGCATACCACTTGTTCAATGCCCTCGTCAACGTTGCTACAGTTCTAGGTTCTCGGCCACATACGAGCAACCACAGTACACCTGAGCGCCAAATACCTTACACATTACATAGGCATGAACGCAGACCTCAGCGACGTGATACGGTTCTTTTTGCAGTACGGCTTTATGTTATACAATACAAAATGTAACTG
>NW_021152464.1:0-639 GCF_002837175.3 Physeter macrocephalus | reverse complement strand
CACTTATTTTTAGTGCAAGGCTGCAAAGAAGCGGATTCGGTACACGGAGTTTCCTAAGAAATATTTGCCTTCTGCGCGTTGCTCGGGCACATGCCGACGGTATGACGTTTGGGTCGTCAATCAAAGGGACTTCTCCTTAGCTCTTGACGAGACGGGGAACCTTTTTGTTCTTTTTCCCACTCGCCTCACTTGTTGTTTCGGATTGGGAATAGAAAGTGATTCCTTTTCCTCGTCCGCCCAAGGCTTTACGCCGCCATTTTCGCACCAGGCGTGCTTTTTTCCTTTGTTACGCCCTACGTTTTGCCCTGCCGGCAAAAAAGCCAGTGCATTTGAATCCACCCTCTCAAGGGCACATGCTTCCTCAATTCGGAACTGTAAGAAGAAACCTGCTGTTCTGCTGGAAGTCACAAGTTTTGGTGATAATGTTCTCCGCCCCCACTTTTGCGACTCCCAAGTGTTAAAATAACTTTTCTGGAGAGTGAAAGGCTGTCCGTCGTCTTCCTCTCTATTGACCAACTCGTGTTGCACACGTGGAGGACGATCTTAAGCAGGGGCTACACCGGATTGTAACGTCAGAGAAAGCTCGCCTTTCTATGATTTCTCGTCATCCGCATATCTCACTGCGTCAACAGAAACATT
>NW_021152462.1:1983-2441 GCF_002837175.3 Physeter macrocephalus | reverse complement strand
AATCGTTTTGGCTTCCCGGTTGCGATGCACGTGTATCCATTCTCGTCTACTTCGTGTGTCAGTGTCCTCTGCCGATCTGCTGCCTAGCCACATCTCTTTGATTCTTTGTAGTATATCCCAACTCGTATCACCTATACCTGTGGAGGTGTGCGTCCGTTTCTTACAAGAATGCGTAGCAGCATTTACTGCGGGTGTGTCCGGCCGTGAGGTTACCGATTTTGGATGCTGCCGGTTGAGAGGTGATGGCACCAGTGAAAGCGGAATCAGCGTGCAGTGGCGGGAGTTATGAAGGCTTGACGTTACAGGAGATCAAATCTATGCTGCCCGGCGTTAAGGTCATCATCCCCTCCCACCGGTACTCCTCTTCTAAGCAGCATTTCGGCGCGCGCAGTGGTGACAGCGACGAACACGCAGCCTTTGCAGCAGCCGGCTGTCAAGAAAAGGTGGCATCGGGCACT
>NW_021152462.1:0-628 GCF_002837175.3 Physeter macrocephalus | reverse complement strand
CTCAGGCGTGTATCATTCACCGAATAGGCCTACACGGAAGGGTGAGGAGGGCTGAACACGTAAGATGTGCCCGTCTCGCGGAACTGCGCTCTGTTGGTCGGTTATTCGAGCAGAGTTCGATAGTAAAAGCGCTGATGTTTCCGTTTCCGTCGGCGTCGTCTTCAAGTGCATATCTTCCAAATAAAGTTGTGCGTCTGGTGCTCCATCTTTAGCTGTTCCGCGCCGTTGGTGGATTCGTCGTCTTGATAGTAAAGTAGCTCTGCAGGAGATGTCATGGAAATTGTCTGACACTGTAGCCTGTCAAGGATATAACCATACTTGCTGCTCCTTTTGTTCATCGTGTTACGTATTCTCATATCGCCCCCGCTGGGTTGCGGAGCAGCTGCGCAAATCTTGAGAAGGTAGGCAAGATCATCTATGACTGTATGTAATAGCTCAGTGGTGGTCTGGCCTTACGTGCTAACTCGAAGGCATTGTACACGCGAGGCGTGGAGACACAAAATGCGCATAAAGACATCTTCGGCCATGTGGAATGTGCATGCGTTCCAAACTATACCGGTTTCCTAGCTCGTCTTTGTGTAGCCGGGATCTCACAAGAAACATATCACTGCTGCGTGTGCAGCCGCTC
>NW_021152461.1:2008-2441 GCF_002837175.3 Physeter macrocephalus | reverse complement strand
GACTTCAATTTTTATTAATAGAAGGGAGACTCTGCAACCTCCTCGTAACTCACAAGACCCCAAGTTTTGTAGCGCGGGGTCACCAGAGAATCGCCGCAGCACTCTTACACGTATGTTGTGCTCCAGGCAGCGCCGTGGCCAGCAAGCATGCTGCTGCTGTTGCATGAGAGATGGAAGAAAAAAGTTTTTTGTCTACAAGGTGTTTTGTCTCGCATTCGTCTTAAGCTGCCCTGGGATGTGCCCCACATCAACAAAGAGCAGTCAGTAGATGTTTCTTCCACGAGTGAGCTGTACATCATTTACAGTGAAAGCAGGTGAAAATTTTGCTGAATACAAAGTCTCCACTGCTGCACCTCTACTCGAATACATGTCATAAGTAGGTCTATTACCATATAATACATCATCTGTTGCGAGATTGGCGCGGTGTGCCTCA
>NW_021152461.1:0-612 GCF_002837175.3 Physeter macrocephalus | reverse complement strand
AGAGACAGAGACAGAGACAGAGACAGAGAGAGATATACATATATATATATGTATATATATATATATATATGCGCAGCACCACCCCACAACCCCCAGGGGGTCACCCACAGACAGACAGACAGACAGAGACACAGAGACACAGAGACACAGACACACACATACATATATACACGTGGTGAGACAGAGAAGAGGCCCAACAATAGCGACAGCAGGGAGTCGACGGGGGCATGAGAGAAGAGTCAATGGAATATATTTACATGTCTACAAAGAAACAACGCATGCGCGCACATCTTCTACATGCACAGAGACATGTGAAAACTGAGGAAGACATACATGTCTACATGGCGGGGTGGCCCACACAGAGGTGTACATCTCATCGAGTGAAAAGCAAATGCCGGCCGCCTAGACATACATGTCTACATTGCCTCTAGGCCCATACAGAGGTGTACATATCATCGAGTGAAAAGCAAATGCCGGCCTTCTCTCTGCGCGCGTTTGGCCTCTTCATTTCCCTCTGTACACTCCTCTCTTCTCTGCTGGTGATGGATATCAGCCATCCCCCCTTCTCTGACGCGGAGCCTCCTATACTCGCGATAAGCAGCAGCAGCAGCT
>NW_021152460.1:1646-2441 GCF_002837175.3 Physeter macrocephalus | reverse complement strand
AGACGGGGCGCATGGGGTGGGAGAGCAGGTTGGCATGCAGTCCCCTCACTAAGACTGTGCGGTTCATGCTGGTCTTGAGGACACACTTTGTGCGTCACTTGAGGGAGTCGGTTGTGGTGCCTTCACTGTGATGGCAGGTTGGGTCTTCTCTGCCCGCCTGCCCCTCACATTTCACTTTGCCCTCAAGTCTTCATTTTTTCAGGCAAACAATATGTCTCAATGGGCAGAGCTGAGCACGCAGTAGGCAAAGACTTGACGCCCAGGTGTAATATATATTTATATTAGTATATTAACTCATTTATATTTATTAATTTACTTTATTAGAACTATATTAACATAAAAATAATATAATATAGCAATATTAATATGATAATATTTATATTCCCATAGTATCTGTTAATATTGATGATGTATAGGCTAATTTAGTTAGTGACATCAGTGGCAAGAAGACTAATGAAGACTAAGGAAATCAGAAGGGCCCAGAACTTTGAAGATCTTTGAGGGAACTCCATGCCCATGATGTAAGTAGAGAGAAGTATATAGAAGGTGTTGGCTGGGGCTGCCTGCACTGCTCCTTTGACCTCTGTTACTGGGTCAAGAGTGAACCAGGGCACCCCAAGTGTGTGGGCAAAGCAGGAGACTGGAGGCCAGGGCCCAGCCACCCTGGCCAAGTCCCTTCCTTCTTTCACCACATCGCAGTGCCCCAGTCCGACCGCGCCTCTCCTCCTCATGTACACTTCTGTGAACATATGTTATCACTTCTCCTACAGAATGAAGTGTACATGGTGCAGGAGA
>NW_021152460.1:0-1079 GCF_002837175.3 Physeter macrocephalus | reverse complement strand
GAGCTCTGGGAGTGGCTCTGGCACCTACAGACGCAGGAGCACTTTGTCCCCATCAACATCTTTGGCCGCCGCAGCTTGTAAACAGCCTTAGCTCCCGGCCCCCGAGCAGTCCAAGCCGCCCCGCTGTCCCTCTTCCCCCGCTGACTCCCCTCACCGGGACCAGAGCGCAGGGAGCCACTTGTCCCCGACTACCCTTCCCCACTCACAGGCACGGCCAGTCTCCTGGGTCTGGTTCTGGTTTGGGGAGGAAGAGGTCCAGGCCCAGCCCGGGAGAGGCCCGCAGGGGGTACCCCATCTGCTCACACAGCCTGTGGACTCGCCATGGAGGTTCGGGTGCATCGTGGTGGCTGGAGGAGCCTCAGCGCCTGCCATGTGCGGGTTCTCACCTGCTGAACAAAGACTCAGAATCCTTCCGGGCGCAGGGGTGGCCAAGGGAAAGGTGAGAGTCAGATGGGCCAAGTGTGGAGGAGACGGTTTCCTAGAGTTCCACAGCACAGAATAAACCCTTTCTGAGCTGGAAACATTGATGGGTTAGCACCGGCCCCTCCAAGTGGAGGGATTGGTGGATGTCCTGAGCTGGGGTTTCTCTGAGAAGTGCCAGGAGATGGTGGGAGGAGGGGAGATGCCTGTGAGAGCCTGGGAACTGACGTTCACCCATCTGACCTCAGCATAGGAGGTGCGGGTTATAATTAGGATTTTCCCCAAGTCAGAGCAGCTGCTTTCCCTGGGCCTGATGTTGACTCTTTATTATAATGGTGAGATAGATGCAGAACAGGAGACCAAGACCTGCAGCTGAGTGTCCTCTAACCCCTTCATTCTTGATCTGGCATAATGCTCGCTGATACCCAGCTCTCTGTCCCCTCTATGCAGTCACTCCTCTCTCACCCAGAGCACATTCGTGGAGACCCCACTGAGTTCCAGGCTTATTGCAGAAACTGACGTGCAGCACTGGGTGTTGAAAAAGGAGGGAGTTCCCATTCTCATGCAGGAAAAAGACTTGTGGGGTAGACAGAAAAAAATAAAATGGAGACAACGTCCAATGGTGATATGTATCTTGGAGAAAAATAGAAAGGAAGGTT
>NW_021152459.1:0-2441 GCF_002837175.3 Physeter macrocephalus | reverse complement strand
GCATGCATGAGACACATCATCCATCAGCAGAGAAGAGAAAAAGCAGACACCTGCATGCATGAGACACATCATCCATCAGCAGAGAAGAGAAAAAGCAGACACCTGCATGCATGAGACACATCATCCATCAGCAGAGAAGAGAAAAAGCAGACACCTGCATGCATGAGACACATCATCCATCAGCAGAGAAGAGAAAAAGCAGACACCTGCATGCATGAGACACATCATCCATCAGCAGAGAAGAGAAAAAGCAGACACCTGCATGCATGAGACACATCATCCATCAGCAGAGAAGAGAAAAAGCAGACACCTGCATGCATGAGACACATCATCCATCAGCAGAGAAGAGAAAAAGCAGACACCTGCATGCATGAGACACATCATCCATCAGCAGAGAAGAGAAAAAGCAGACACCTGCATGCATGAGACACATCATCCATCAGCAGAGAAGAGAAAAAGCAGACACCTGCATGCATGAGACACATCATCCATCAGCAGAGAAGAGAAAAAGCAGACACCTGCATGCATGAGACACATCATCCATCAGCAGAGAAGAGAAAAAGCAGACACCTGCATGCATGAGACACATCATCCATCAGCAGAGAAGAGAAAAAGCAGACACCTGCATGCATGAGACACATCATCCATCAGCAGAGAAGAGAAAAAGCAGACACCTGCATGCATGAGACACATCATCCATCAGCAGAGAAGAGAAAAAGCAGACACCTGCATGCATGAGACACATCATCCATCAGCAGAGAAGAGAAAAAGCAGACACCTGCATGCATGAGACACATCATCCATCAGCAGAGAAGAGAAAAAGCAGACACCTGCATGCATGAGACACATCATCCATCAGCAGAGAAGAGAAAAAGCAGACACCTGCATGCATGAGACACATCATCCATCAGCAGAGAAGAGAAAAAGCAGACACCTGCATGCATGAGACACATCATCCATCAGCAGAGAAGAGAAAAAGCAGACACCTGCATGCATGAGACACATCATCCATCAGCAGAGAAGAGAAAAAGCAGACACCTGCATGCATGAGACACATCATCCATCAGCAGAGAAGAGAAAAAGCAGACACCTGCATGCATGAGACACATCATCCATCAGCAGAGAAGAGAAAAAGCAGACACCTGCATGCATGAGACACATCATCCATCAGCAGAGAAGAGAAAAAGCAGACACCTGCATGCATGAGACACATCATCCATCAGCAGAGAAGAGAAAAAGCAGACACCTGCATGCATGAGACACATCATCCATCAGCAGAGAAGAGAAAAAGCAGACACCTGCATGCATGAGACACATCATCCATCAGCAGAGAAGAGAAAAAGCAGACACCTGCATGCATGAGACACATCATCCATCAGCAGAGAAGAGAAAAAGCAGACACCTGCATGCATGAGACACATCATCCATCAGCAGAGAAGAGAAAAAGCAGACACCTGCATGCATGAGACACATCATCCATCAGCAGAGAAGAGAAAAAGCAGACACCTGCATGCATGAGACACATCATCCATCAGCAGAGAAGAGAAAAAGCAGACACCTGCATGCATGAGACACATCATCCATCAGCAGAGAAGAGAAAAAGCAGACACCTGCATGCATGAGACACATCATCCATCAGCAGAGAAGAGAAAAAGCAGACACCTGCATGCATGAGACACATCATCCATCAGCAGAGAAGAGAAAAAGCAGACACCTGCATGCATGAGACACATCATCCATCAGCAGAGAAGAGAAAAAGCAGACACCTGCATGCATGAGACACATCATCCATCAGCAGAGAAGAGAAAAAGCAGACACCTGCATGCATGAGACACATCATCCATCAGCAGAGAAGAGAAAAAGCAGACACCTGCATGCATGAGACACATCATCCATCAGCAGAGAAGAGAAAAAGCAGACACCTGCATGCATGAGACACATCATCCATCAGCAGAGAAGAGAAAAAGCAGACACCTGCATGCATGAGACACATCATCCATCAGCAGAGAAGAGAAAAAGCAGACACCTGCATGCATGAGACACATCATCCATCAGCAGAGAAGAGAAAAAGCAGACACCTGCATGCATGAGACACATCATCCATCAGCAGAGAAGAGAAAAAGCAGACACCTGCATGCATGAGACACATCATCCATCAGCAGAGAAGAGAAAAAGCAGACACCTGCATGCATGAGACACATCATCCATCAGCAGAGAAGAGAAAAAGCAGACACCTGCATGCATGAGACACATCATCCATCAGCAGAGAAGAGAAAAAGCAGACACCTGCATGCATGAGACACATCATCCATCAGCAGAGAAGAGAAAAAGCAGACACCTGCATGCATGAGACACATCATCCATCAGCAGAGAAGAGAAAAAGCAGACATCTGCATGCATGAGACACATCATCCATCAGCAGAGAAGAGAAAAAGCAGACA
>NW_021152458.1:1655-2441 GCF_002837175.3 Physeter macrocephalus | reverse complement strand
CGGTTGAGGGTGTTTTGGGTGAAACGTGATCGTCATCATCTTGTATTCGACCAAAAGCGTAAAATAACAGTTTGTATTACTGTCTGCACAGGGGGAGGATATATTACGTATGCACACGGCTACTCGACACAGATGTGTATCATTTTCGTTCGTAGACAAACTGTCCTGGACTTCCGCAACTTGTATGCAATTGTGCATACGACTATGGGTACTAACAACTGTCCTGGACTTCCGCAACTTGTATGCAATTGTGCATACGACTATGGGTACTAACACAACTTTCTCAGGGGTGGTTAAGTACGTCCGCCGCCATCATTTAGTCTACAGGAACCGTGAGAGATCGCGGGTGAGCTCGAGTCTTATTACCAGTTGTAAACGCGTACGATGGTTTATACTTGCAAACGCGAACGTGGATCACTATCCTCATAGTCGTGTATGTATCTTTACTGTCTTAACGTGGGTACCCCCATTATGACTTGCCTCGTTTCTGCCACATTCGGCTTCCTGGTACAGCAGGTGGAAACATAGCTCAGTTGTACATAGACGAAATGCGTAAACTTGTAGTCTGGACGTGTTGCAGAACGCGTCTTCATTTTCCCTTGACCGTGCTGCACCATACTGTCTGTCTACGCATAAATTACATATATGTAGACACACATAAACCGATACATACACATGTATTACGAATATATCCGTATGCACGCGCTGAGGTGGTACAGTAAGCCAGCAGCTTGTATACAGCCCTTCCTCGTGTTTGCTTTATATTATTAGAGTTTATTAAAAAAA
>NW_021152458.1:0-502 GCF_002837175.3 Physeter macrocephalus | reverse complement strand
ACAACGTTGTCTGGCGTATAAGGCGCTCGCCCTCGAGACCCTGACACACAGACATCATCCCTGAGATCCGTCCCCACGTGCAGATATTTTGGCAGGCAGCGCGCATGCAGGTGTACCGTTGTACGAAAGCTTTTGAAAAAGTGGGAAAGCATACGTAACGGATCACCAGTACCATGGCTACGCGCGTTGCACGCATGTGCAAGTGCACACTTAGAACGTGTGTACGACTTTCACCGTCTCTTTATACGACGTCTGTTGAGAGACGTGGGCAATACAAACAACCACCCCACCTACGCCAACCTCGACGTATTCACATAGTACTAGGTGTGACATGCTCGCTGAAGTGACCTGTACGCGCGTTACTGTTTCCACGCTCTGCACACCGCACGTACGCAACACGTTCCACAACCACCGTGCATTCAGTGACGCCCGCTTGACACGCATTCACAATCACATATATACATATATATATATATATATAATGTAGGTCCATGTGGAGAAA
>NW_021152457.1:1687-2441 GCF_002837175.3 Physeter macrocephalus | reverse complement strand
CCTGGTGATGCAGTGGTTAGGAATCCGCCTGCCAATGCAGGGGACATGAATTCAAGGCCTGGTCTGGGAGGATCCCACATGCTGCGGAGCAACTAAGCCAGTGCGCCACAACTACTGAGACTGCGCTCTAGACACTGCAAACCACAACTACTGAACCCACGTGCTACAACGACTGCAGCCCGCGTGCCTAGAGCCCGTGCTCTGCAACGAGAGAATCCACCACAATGAGAAGTCCGTACACCACAACAACGATTAGCTCCCGCTCGCTGAAACTACAGAAAGCCCGCACGCAACAACAAAGACTCAGCGCAGCCAAAAATAAGTAAAAAAATAAATAAATTTATTTTAAACAACAGAAAAAATCTATATTACAATGCTGTAGTTATGCGACACTATGATACTGGCACTAAAATACACACATAGACTAAAGGAACAGAATAAAGAGCCCAGAGGTAAACCCCTGTGTATAAGCAACTAATATTTGAGGTGGGAGCAAAGCACAGTCAGTGGGAAGGATAGTCTTTTCAACAAATGGTACTGGACAACTGGATACTACTTATAATTTGGGGGGGAACCACCATACAGTTTTTCATAGTGGCTGTAGTAATTTACATCTTTACCAACAATGCACAAGGATTTTCTTTTCTCCATGTTCTTTCAAACACTTGTAATGTCTTGTCTTTTGACTGTAGCCATTCTAACAGGAGTGAGATGATCTCGTGGTTTTGATTTTCATTTCCCTGATGATTAAAGA
>NW_021152457.1:0-626 GCF_002837175.3 Physeter macrocephalus | reverse complement strand
TTTTATTTCTGTGCTCTTGATTCTGTTTCATTGGACTAGGTCTCTATTTTTTGCCAGAATCTAGTGTTTTGATTACTATAGCTTTGTAATAAAGTTTGAAATTAGGAATTGTGATGCCCCTAGATTTTTTCTTCTTTGACCAGGTTGATTTGGCTGTTAGTGGTGTTTTGTGGTTCCATACAAATTTTAGTGTTGTTTTCTCTTTCTGTGTAAAAGTCAATGGAATATTGATAGGGATTGCACTGAATTTATAGACAGCTTTGAGTAGTATTGATATTTTTACAATATTCTTCTGGTTCACAATGATGAAAACTTTTTTCATTTATTTATATCTTCATTTTTTTCATCAGTGTTTCGTCATTTTCAGTGTGTGGGTATGTTACCTGCTTGGTTTAATTTATTCCTAAATGTTTTAGTTATTTCTGATGCCATTTTAAATATGATTGCTTTTTACATTTGTTTTTCAAATTGTTGTTAATATATAGAAGTACAATTGCTCTTCACATGTTATTTTGTATCTTCCAACTTGACTGAATTTGTGTATAAATTTTAATACATTTTTTGTGGAATCCTTGTGATTTTCTCTATATAAGATTATATTAAATGCAAACAGAAATAGCTTTACT
>NW_021152456.1:0-2441 GCF_002837175.3 Physeter macrocephalus | reverse complement strand
CCCAACAAAAGATGCCCAGTTTCCCTGGCTGCACACCCCTCCCCTTCCCAGAGGAACTGGCATTCATAAGCCAGGGGCCAAGCAGTGGCTGGTCACCAGCAATGCAGTCTTCCCAATAAACTGATTACATGGACATATACTGCCCCCATTTTATAGACAGGGCACTTGTGTCTCAGTTTTTTGGGTTGATAATGAAAATCAAGACACCAATCCGGATTTGGCTCAGCTGCATAAGAAAGAAAACCCAGTCAGTGGCTCAACAAGACAGAGGTTTCATCTCTCCCCTATGAAAGTCCAGAGGGAAGAAAAATCAGGGCAGTAGGCAGCTCCATGGTCATCTGGGACCCAGGCACCATCCTTCTGTTTCACTGTCCTTAGAGAGTGACATATATCTTCTAGGTCTCCTCCTGGTCCAAAATGGCTGCTGTAGCTCCAGCCATCACATTCAAATTCCAGGAAGAAAGCAGAAGGAAGGGGAAAGGAAAGAGAGAAGATATATACAAGTAGCCTGTCCCCCTTTTAAGATTTCCCAGTAGCCACATACAGTGACCTCCATTACAACTCTTTAACCACCCTGGGTTACAGGGGAAGCTGGGAAGTGGAGTATTTTAACAAGTACATTACCACTGTGCTGGGCACCTGTTGCTTTACTCCTAGCCTCACTCCTGTTCTGTGTGATAGGGGCATTTCTCAGGCTCCCAGGGCAGGTGGCCTCCAGTTAAGCTCCAGCAGTGGGAGATGTGGATGAGGGTGAGGGGGGTGGCAGGTGGAGAAGCAAACTCTTTGCTGTTCCAGTTTCACACAGTGTCTCTAGGCACCTGAGTTGACAGCAGTGGCAGCCTCAGCTGTGGTTGCCACCGGTCAAGGCAGCACTGCTTCAGCGGACCCAGAACTGTGACAGCATCTTCACCACTGTGCAGGGACTCAGGGCTCCGTCCAGTGGAGAGAGCAGCTTCTGATCTCAGGGCATCACCTCCTTTCCCTTGCTCCTCTAGTCCTTCCAGCACTGTGACCAGCACCTTGTGTTAAATCCCCTCTGTTTGAATACCTGGATGGGTTTCTGTTTTTCAGACCAGGAAATTACAGATCAGCTGCTCATGAGAGCTGAAGTCACTGTAGGTACAGAGCAGCTACAGATAAGGGCTCACCATCAAATCTGAAAACCCCCCATGTCTCCCCGGGCCTTCACCCCACATGCAATGTGGCGCAGAAGGCACATGTCCCCCGTGTAGAGCTGCTTGCCAACCATGGGCCCTGGGGTCCAGCTGCCTTCAGAACAGGGAGCTCTCTGTCCTCTGAGTTCCAGGAAGAACAGCTGGGAACACTTTCCAGAAGGTGACAGACTCGGAATCGGAGAACCTCAGGCAGGAAGGGCCTGCAAGGTGATGGATTCAACCCGTTTATCCTGCCACTCAACAAATACTCACCAAGCCCCATGGCCAACCAGGCCGGTTGCTGGGCTCTGGGGGCAAGGTCAGGGCACAAGAAGGGCCTGAGCTCAGCCCTCCCCAGTCCAGGGAGTGAGTCGCAGCCCTGCCACCTGCCAGCTGTGGGGCTCAGGCCTCTATCCCACTGTGCTCACTTACCAACAGGGTTACAAAGCCCTATTTCACGTGAGATGCTATTACATGAACTGTGCTCACAGGTGCTTGCCGGATGGAGCTGTCTGGAATCCGTGGGTGGCAGTACAAGTGCTCTGGGGGGTGGAAGCTGGTGGCAGGTGTGATGTGAGGCCTAGCAGGAAGAGAAGGCCCTGGGAGCACAGGTAGACCCCGTCTCTCCTCCCCGTGCAGGGTGCTGGCAAAAACCCCCTCAGGGAAGGGAAGAAGAAATAGCCCTGATTTGTAAAGCTTGACAATTTCCATGGTGTAAATACGCCCAGCTTGGCTGATTCAGAGTGACCAGCCCTTTACAGCTGCTCCCGACATTCCTGAATATTTAACAACCTGCTCTCCAGAAGATGGGGGCTCCAGTCGCCGCTGCCTGCAGGAGAGAGAATGTGAATGCACAGCCTTGTGGCACCCACCCCACGGCACCCAGGCCGTCGGTCCAGACCCCCAACCCCATCTCAAGTTAGGGATCTTGAGATGAGATCACCCTGGATTAGGATGCATCCTAAATCCTTATCAGAGAAGAAAAGGAGAGAAGACACACAGAGAGGAAGGCCATGCGATGATGGAGGCAAGAATTAGAGGGATGCGGCCACAAGCCAAGGGTTGCCGGCAGCCACTAGAAGCTGCAAGAGGTAGGAAGGGTCCAGAGGGAGACAGCCCTGCTGACACCGTGAATTCAGACTTCTGGCCTCCCGAACCATGAGAGAATAAAGGTCTGTTCCTTGAAGGTGCTCAGTTTGTCCAAGGGGGGAAAGTGGTGGTGGGGGGGGTGGGGGGGATGAATTGGGAGATTGGGATTGACATGCATACACTAATATGTATAAAATA
>NW_021152455.1:0-2442 GCF_002837175.3 Physeter macrocephalus | reverse complement strand
AGCAAAGACCTAACTGAGCCATAAATAAATAAATACATTTATTTATTTAAAAATAAATAAAAAAGAATAATGTGATACTATTTTTACCTCTTCAAGGGTTTAGAATTAAAAATATGAAAATAACCCAGAGGAAATTCAACTGCTGGGAAGCACAAGTGCTTGCACATGCTAAATACAGCCTCTTTGGATAGAAATGTGGTCAAAACATAAAATGCACAGGTATAACCTTTGACCCAAAATTTCATTAATAAAAATGTATCTTATAGTTATTACTGCATAAGTATGTGCAAATTGACATTAACAAGATTGAGTAAATCCATATATGGTATGAAAAAATCTCCAAGATCTATTGTTGTGTGAAAAAGGCAAGATGCAAAGTATGATCCCATCTGTGTAAAAAAAAAAAAGTATGCCTATATCCCTGTATATTCATAAACAATTTTTGAAAGTTATATAAGAAACATAATAGTGGTTACAGCTGGGAAATTTAGGGGGAATAAATAGGAAAAAAAGTTGTGGATTCATTCTTTTTATTTGATAACTTTTTCACACTGTTTAAATGCTTACATGCATGTATTACTTTGGTAATTTAAAAAAATGTTTATAAAAATGTACTGACTCCCTACTCAATCCCTACTCAATCCCTATTCAAACACTGTGCTAAGGCCTGGGGAGATTCTAAGGAGATTCCAATAGGGGACTTGCAATTTTTTTCAACATGTAAATAAATAAAATAAGGGTAAGACAATGTTATACAAATTCAAGGACAGAGGAGATGAGCAGGAAAGTCTTCTTAGAGGAGGTGGTATTTGAGCTGGGATTTAAAAGAGTGGATAAGATTTGGTTACACAGAAATGGGATGGAAGGCATTGTAGGTTGGGGAAAAGGCAGGAACATAGGTCTAGAAATAGGATATTTTAAAACACATAAGAATCGTACAGGGTTCTGGAAAGGTAGTTTGGAAACCAACTTTTGGAAAAGTCAGTTTGGGGTAATATTATGGGGTCTTAAAAGAATGATTCTGTAGCTAATGGGGAAACATGGATGGTTTCTAATCAGGGAAATGACAAGACTGGTGCTGAGTTTTAGGAACTCCAGTCTAATAAGGAGAGTGTACTGAAGTTGGCAGATGATGATGGCAATACAGATTGCTGTGTGTCTAAATGGGAGATGGTGAGGAACTAGATACGGTGGGGCAAGCAGTGAGAATGGAGATTAGAAGAAGTTGCAAGAGATGTGATAGAGACAGGAGAGACCTTGGTCAAGATTTCAGGGTAGGTAGTCAACACTGGG
Organism: Physeter macrocephalus; assembly: GCF_002837175.3. Classification (NCBI taxonomy): domain Eukaryota; kingdom Metazoa; phylum Chordata; class Mammalia; order Artiodactyla; family Physeteridae; genus Physeter; species Physeter macrocephalus. Next base: position 1,149 of record NW_021152455.1, on the reverse strand, counting down.
ATTCTCTTTAAAAATTGACATTTATGCTCAACTGTTCTGTGATACATCATCCTAGCTTATATATTCATTCAAAGCAAAATTCATTGAGAAATGTAATACAAATAATAATAAGTAATCAAATGGAGAGGCAGAAATAAATATTTGTTAAACACCTGCACTTGATCAGGGCTCACCCTCTTCCCTGCCCACGTCACTAAAAGGCAAACAAAATTTCAGCCACCCTCAAGCTTAAGGCTCAGATCAAATGGTCCCCATCAAAATGGCCTTTTTCATAATTCTTGTGAAATTTTGTTATCACAAAGATCAGACAGACCATTCAGTTGTTCAACAGTTATTTAAAGTCTCCCATGTCAAGCACTATGGTAGACACTCAGTTGATGCCTTCAACACAGCTCAGAGTCTAGTGGGGAAAATAAAGAAGTAAAAGGACACTGTGACGTGTGTGATAACTGATGACTGAGGGCAAGGAGTGATTCATTCATCAAGGAGTAGAGAGCCTACATGGGAGCTGGGACTTGGAGGATGACTAGAACCTTCATTCATTCATTCAACAAGCACACACTGAGCGCCTATTATGTTCCAGGCATGTTCCTATGCATTGGTGAAACAGTACCGGCACTAGTCCTGCCTTCATGAAATGACATTCCAGTGAGAGGAGACAATACAGTGAAAACAAAACAGAGTATTACAGGTAGTCTTCTTTAGGTTGGGTACAGGAAAGATTCCTCTGAGAAGGTCACATAAAGCAATTCATATTCCAGTATACAACCCTAAGTAAGCAAAGCCCAAATTATCTACAACACAAGCGTTAGACTGTTTTTCTACATCTGTGCAGCAAGAGCCACTATGAAGGTGCTTTCTATGAGTCAAAAATTGCGCTAAGCATGTTACATCAATCATCTCATTTATCTTTTGTAAAGCCATCTTCCATAGGTGATACATCCCTATTTTGCGGGAAAAGAAATGGAGCTTCTTATTAACTAAAGTGTCCAAGGTCAAACTGTTAATATGTTGTTATGTTCCCTCTCTTAGCAATGTCCCCAGTTCCACTGAAATGTGTTCAAGGTGGTACCCTTGGAATTGTGTTATAAAGTGCCCAAGCAGGGCACTTAAGGGCTTGGCAGTAGATCCTAATATGTAGAATTTGCA
>NW_021152454.1:1604-2442 GCF_002837175.3 Physeter macrocephalus | reverse complement strand
GGGCCGAGGAGGTGTTGTTGCTGCTGCTGCTATTCTACACAGCATATAATCTGCTGCTCCTGCTCCTGCTGCTGCTGCAAGTTTCGTCAAGCCACCACCACATGCTGCTGCTGCTGTTGATGGTATTACTGTTGCTGGCAATAATACTGCTGCTACAGCTCTGTGACAATAGTAGCTGCTATTACTGCTGCTGTAAGTTTCTTCCTCAAGCCACCACGCCTACCACCACCTGCTGCTGCTGCTGATGGTATTGCTGCTGCTGGTGGTACTGCTGCTGCTGCTCCTCCTCTTCCTCCTCTATAACGCATGTTTCCCTCTTGAGTCTCTTCCTACACAGAGAAGTTCTTTTCTATTGCTGTTCTGTGACCTGAGACTTAGAAAAATCCTCGCGTCCATAAAAAAAAAAAGGCGTGGGTAAGAATATGCCGACTACACGTCGAGGTTGGAGTGTATATACTCTCCTTTTATACATAATCACACATACCCACATAGAGGAACAACTGTTTTTTTACTCGGCATATTCACTTCTTCACCTGTAGACAAGTAGACACGTCAGTATGCTTTTACATTAGTCTTAACCACATGTCTTGTGATAGCTGCCGCTCCCCCTTGCAACACGTAGATGTGTATATTATATGGAGGTGATCAATCTTGTAGACTCATATTATAACCTATTATTGGGGGGGTCCATGTATAATATATGCATAAATTCAGCCGTTATTGAAAGAAATATAGAGAGATCTTTATATACGTGCAGATTTATAGAAAGAGACTCATGTAGTCCAATAGTGGGTGTGGCCCTGAACCCAACATATGCATAAACCCAGCCTATCTTGAA
>NW_021152454.1:0-331 GCF_002837175.3 Physeter macrocephalus | reverse complement strand
GAGTAATACTAGTAGTAGTAGTAATACTAGCAGTAGTAATAGTAGGAGTAATAGTAGTAGTAGTAATACTAGTCGTAGTAATAGTAGTAGTAGTGGTAGTGGTAATAGCAGTAGTAGTAGCAGTAGTAGTGGTATTAGTATAGTAGTAATAGTAATAATAGTAGGCCGCGCTGCCTATTACGTGAGAGAGAAAGTGAATACGTAGACAGACTTCGGATATGCCGCTGGCAGACCTGTTTTAACACCATTCTGATGCACCAAAACTATATGACTCTGAGAAAGCAAGGGTAATAATGAAGGAGTGTGGCCATCGGTGAAGCACCGCAGGGAA
>NW_021152451.1:2065-2442 GCF_002837175.3 Physeter macrocephalus | reverse complement strand
ACTTACATGACGTAGTGCCCATGGGAGCAGTCTTCACTATTATAGGAGGCTTCCTACACTGATACCCACTATTCTCAGGTTATACAGTTAACTCAGCATGAGCAAAAATTCACTTCACAAGTATATCTGTAGTAGTAAATAAGACTTCCCGCAGCATTTCCTTGGCCTCTCAGGGATGTCACTACGTTAGCCTGAGTACCCTGAGGCACACACAACATGAAATATTTTGTCTTTAGGCTCATTCATCTCAGTAGCAGCAGTAATGCTAATAATAATCTTCATACTTTGAAAAGCATTTGCATCTAAACAAGAAGTCTTAGCCCTGGAAACTGCTACTCCTAACCTAGAATGGTTACACAAATGCCCTCCACCATATC
>NW_021152451.1:0-585 GCF_002837175.3 Physeter macrocephalus | reverse complement strand
TTTTATTTCACTTAAAATAATTTCATAAAATAATGTCTTTTTAAATGAGATTCCATTTCGACTCCTGTTCATCACAAATGTCGGAGGCCCAGACACAGTCCCCTACCTTAGGGACCATCATGGTACCCTCACCTGGCACATGGGAGACCATTCTCAGGGGGGCCTAGTCTGTGCTCACTTCACCTCTGCCCAGGGAGACCCAGGCAGTGGTGACCCCCATAGATTAGACATATGATATGCTATGATATTAATATGACACCACCGAACGTTGTCACTCACCAGCACACAGAGCAGTAACCCACTCAAACATGCATGACCTCATATAAATGTGACAAGTTTAAGGGAAGAAAAGGAACCACAGGTTAATCAGGGCAACACCCTTAATGCAGAGGGTGGAAATCCCAAAAGAGAAAAGACACACTGCAGGCAAAGTGCACATAGGGGATCCCCCCATACATATAATTCTGACCCATGCAGATGTGGTGAGACCTACACAGTCCCCACACCCTATACCTGAGGTCACACATCCACACTTACCATGGTGACCCACCTCCCCAGACCCTGCACCTAAAGTCACACGTTCTC
>NW_021152450.1:1707-2442 GCF_002837175.3 Physeter macrocephalus | reverse complement strand
AGAGTCTCCTTCATTGCCCCGCTGCTGCTGCTGTCTGTGACTGACTGACTGACTTTTTCTCCCCTGTGAACTCACAAAGAAGCCCCTACCTCTGCCATGCCACGCAAAAAAAAGAAAAGTCTGTGAGAATGAGTGAGTATATGCGGGAGAATATGTTTGCTGCGCTGTGTGTGTATGTGTGTGTGTGTGTGTCTGTGTCTGTGTCTGTTTTTTTTTTCACCCAAATGGAGAGGATTTGTGGTGACAAGCCGCAGAAGGTGTCTCGAGCTGCTGCAGCAGAAGATATTCTTCTCATGGACAGAGAGGAGGTCAAGTACAGAGAGGACGAGGAAAAAGATAAGGACGCATATCATCGATAGGGGGAAAAGATGATTAATATACAGAAAAAAAAGTGGAGGCACACATAATTATGCCTTCGTTATTATGTCCACAGCTCTTTTTATTTGCAAGAGAGTGGGGAGAGATGATATACAGAGGGTGGAGACAAACATAATAATTGTATCTTCGTTATGATGATATCCCCAGCTCTTATTTTTTGCACGACGAGCCGAGCACATCGCGCCGCCATCCTGCTGCCATGCTGCTGCTGCTATAATATGCTGCTGGTGCCGAGGATCCTGCTGCTGCTGTTGTCGAGGATGCTGCTGCTGCTGTCGAGGATGCTGCTGCTGCTGCAGCGCCGCCCGGCGTCGTTGCCCAGGGATTCGTTCTCCTGCGGGTATAGCGCTGAGCAGC
>NW_021152450.1:0-502 GCF_002837175.3 Physeter macrocephalus | reverse complement strand
TACTACTGCTGCACTGGGTTTGCTGCTGTCCTCACCACTGTTCTTGTCGCAGCACCACTCTTCTTCTTCTGCTCGTCATTGAGGCACACGTCTCTGCTATGACGGCGTATAATTATCAATACATGCTGCAGCTGCATCTACGGGTGGTGGTCACATCATCATCATCACCATCTCTTTGTTTATTTTGCCATAATGCAGCTACGGGTGGTCACATATCATCATCATCATCCTCATCATCATCATCTCTTTGTTTATTTTGCCTTACTGCAGCTACGGGTGGTCACTTCATCTCTTTGTCTATTGCCATACTGCATCATCTCTTTGTTTATTTTGCCATACTGCAGCTACGGGTGGTCACTTCATCTCTTTGTCTATTGCCATACTGCATCATCTCTTTGTTTATTTTGCCATACTGCAGCTACGGGTGGTCACTTCATCTCTTTGTCTATAGCCATACTGCATCATCTCTTTGTTTATTTTGCCATACTGCAGCTACGGGTGG
>NW_021152448.1:0-2442 GCF_002837175.3 Physeter macrocephalus | reverse complement strand
TACATACATATACACAGAAAACCACGCGTGCGAACTGGGTTTCCGAGTCCAGAAGCAGCGCACGACTTTTCAACTGTCTGGTGCTGGAAACTGTTGTATCCGGCTGTACAGTCATGAGCGGCAATACCTTCGACTACGCAGGGGGAGCGGCAGCGGCAGGAGGGCAGCAGACGCATTTGTAATACCTGTGCTCAACCGTAAACGGCGATAATGGCATAGTGTTCTTCCCTCCCACCAGCGAGCGCAACGCTAGGTCACAACTGCAAGCTCTGCACCTTCCCACGCGCACAGGTGCTTTAAAACAATTGGATATGCATATACGATTGATTTACGCTGCGTTGTGCAGCACAACCGGAAAGTCACAAACGGACTACCATACACGTGCGTAGGTATTCGCGTGTATATAGATGTATGTATACACACGTCTTGATACATATACCGACACATGTTCTATACAGATCCTCGCTGAGGGAGGACCACACGACTACAGTGCGTGACACGGCGGGCAATTTAATTTGCCTTTTTCACGGAGGGACCTGAATAAAAAGTGTGCCAGTGCGCACGCAGGAACCAAAAGTATTTCTTGTTCACCCCGCAGCCTAAAGGAAACGACTCTCCTTCCGTCACTCAGTCGCAAGAATCGAGCAAAGCTGGATTGCACTGTCTTTCAACACAGTCGATGGTACAGTTGCAGGGATCTGATAAACTGCGTTTTTACGCTATCAGCAATTTGGCAGAGACTCCACGGAGCTACGATGGAAGAGAGAGCATGAGTACATCTCGCACTGGAAGTATCAACCGTAGCGGCAGAGGGAGTAGACAGTCGAGGAAGCCCGCCACCAAGGCCAGTATAATAACGGGGTAGCAGACAAACAAACAGAGATACAGCGCATCGCTCGGCGGACGGTAGACCACATTTGCAGCCTTCCTGTCCGCAGATCTCAGCTCCCCGTCGCGTCGAGAGCGGCAAAACAGAAATAAGCAGCATAGAACAGCGCCCATGCAGAGAAGAGGGGGTACAAGCACGAAAACGTGTCGGGATGGACACGGAAGAGTTCTGTGAGTAAGTTATGAGAAGAGATGCACACAGGTACACACGTCGGGGCGCAGGAACACATCTGGAGGCCACCACCGACTTAATTTGATAACATTGGCAGAAAACGGAGAAGGTATTCTATCAAGGCAGTCGGACAGACCCTTTTACCGTCAGCTATGTCTTTCAGCACAAACGTTTCTACACGCGCACAATGCATCAACTTCCGGTTACGAGTATACGAGTGCAGGAGAGATCTCCCTCCTGGTGTTTGCGTCCTCCCACACGTACCATTACTTCCGCACTCTTTTGTAAAGCTTTACGTTGACTTCGATTGTATCGTAGTGCGCACGCGGCCTTTGCACAGCTCTGCATAGCTACCTCTGCGGTCTACTCGAGTGAACACGAGGCTGCACTAGCTAGCCTTTTAACCTCGAAAAATCCACGTCACTCCCCACGGTGAAATGGGGACAGTTGCATATGCCTGGTCGCGGATACCCACCTACATGTAGACGGATATTTACGTTGTCACGCCGTGCGACGGTGACTAGTGAAGTATTCTTGCCTTCAGACTTTCCCCCCTGTGTCCGTGTCACAATGTCGCGTGGCTGTGTACTCATGGAATCGTATGGATTTATCCATCTACATGCATGATCGCAAAAGTTCTCTTAACATGTCTCCACAGTTTCAGCCACTATACGCTCCTCCTCGCAGTTGCTCTTAAATAAGTGGTATTCCTTTGCATCAGCCTACACGATGTGTGAAGACCCATACAAGTATCTGAGGCACCACACTAGAGGCTTATGGACATCCTCTGACAGCGTGTTTCCGCAGAATTGAGAGGAGCGCTTGAAAACATATTCGCTACCGGAATTCCCCATCTCATCGATCCTGCCGCCTTTACTACACGCTGGCTCTAGTAGTTGCATCGACATATTAGATACTATATTTCTTCACGCTTAGCCTTTGTAGAATTTCGTACATCCGCCATGTTGGTCAGAATGCACTGAACACTCGCACGTCGCAGATTTCCTTTCAGAACAGTGTCAAGGCGCCGACTGAACATATTTGCAACCCTGGAGATGCCCACGCTCCCTTGCCTGCTACAGTTTCTCTTTATCCATCGATGTCTTACATGTTTACCTCGCTGCAACCCTTAGTTCTGATACTTGTCTTATTCTCTTTCATAAGAGTCCCGAGTATTCACACCCACATTAAGCGTAATCACGTGTTGTGTACATCAACTTGTGAGCAGCCATTCTGATGAAAAGGACGTCGTCTCCTCAGATAGATTTGTAACGTTTTTTGCACTGTAAGGCGTGAACGGTGTGTGAATAGGCTTGCTAAGAGGCCGCGCGTCAACACTTGTAAACAAAGTTTTTGCACCTGCTCGTTTGAGACGAATACTC
>NW_021152446.1:0-2443 GCF_002837175.3 Physeter macrocephalus | reverse complement strand
TGACACCAATCCTAGGTCATTAACTGACACTAGCCCTAGACCTGAAACTAACCTTGTCTTTAGCTAATGTCAAGTTTAGCTAAAGAGATTCTTTAGGATGAAATTCTTTCATCTTGTGAATATAGTTTTCTTAAAAAAAGAATTTTTAAGCTCTTGCTAACCTTAAAAAATATATACTCAACTGCTGTGGAAAATTCCTTCATAGCAGCGAGCGTGGTTCACTTTTGCATTGGCGTGTGTTGGTCTTCAGGGTGCTTGCAGGAATGGCTCCTCTTATGCTAACTAAATCTCTGATGCTGTCCCCTAAATGAGGCCCTGAAATTATGCCCGAGGCTGTGAACCTGTCCCTAACTGAGGACTGGAGGCTCGTCCTAACTCAGGACCTGACACTGTCCCTAACAAACGCCTTGACACTACAGCTAACTCGAACCTTAACAAAACTCCTGGCTCAGTCCCTGACACTGTACCTAACAAAGGCCATAATGCTAGTCCTAACTCAGGCCCTGACACTGTGTCTAACGAAGGCCCAGCTGCTGCCAATATCTAGAGTCCTGATATTTTCCTGAGCTAATATCCTGACCCAGGTCTTACCAAGGTCCTGAAAGTGGCCCAAAGTAAGCCTTGATGCTGTCCATAAATGAGGGCCTGAGGCTATCCCTAACAGAGGCCCTGATAATGTCTGTAATGAAGACCCTAACGCTGATCCCACAGAGGCCATTATGCTGCTCCTAAGTCATGCCCTGAAACTGTCCCTAACTCAGGTCCTAAAGATAGGCCTCACTTCGGCACGTTGGCTGTGACTTCGTTAGGCTCTGACGCTGTCCGTATATGAAGCCCTGGCAGTGGTCGTGATTTTGGCCCTGACGATGGTTCTAACTAAGGCCGTGGTGCTCTCAGTAACTAAGGTTTGAACGCTTTCCCTTGGTCATTTCCTGGCACTATCCCTGGCCCGGAACCTGACTGTGTCCCAAGCTACTCTCCTGCATCTTATCCTAAATGAATCCCTAATACTCTGCCTAACTAAGCCCTGACTAACCCTAACAAAGGCCTTGACACTATCTCTCACTAAGGCCAGGAATCTGTCCCTAACATGGACCCTGCTGCAATCAATAACTAAAATCCGAACACTATCCTGAGCAAATACCTGACTCATTTCTATCCACGGTCCTGACACTATCCCAAAGAAAGCCCTGGCGCTGTCCTGAAGTGAAGACCTGAGGCTGTGCCTAACTCAGGGCCTGAAGCTTTCCCTAACTGAGGCCTTGATTCTGTGACTAACTCAGGCCCTGCTCATGTCTTTAACTATGACCCGAATGCTGACCCAACAAAGGGCCTGATGCTGCTCCGACGTCATGGCCTGAGAGTGTCTCTAGCTAGGGGCCTGATGCTGGGCCTCACTCAGGCCCTGATGCTCGCCCTTGGTCCTGCCCCGGTGCTGCTTCTAAATAAGGCCCTGAGGTTCTCTGGGACCAAGGTCTTGACACTAGCCCTAGGTTATTTGCTGACACGATCCCTAGACTTTACCCTATAACTGTTCCTAGCTAATGTCCTGCCTCTTATGCTAAATGTAATCCTTAATCTGTGCCTACCTCAGGACCTGAATTGACTCCCAACGCCGTCACACTGTCCCTAACTAAGGCCTGGATGTTCGGCCTAAGTCAGGGCCTGACACTGTCCCTAACTAAGGCCCTGACGCTGTCAATATCTAAAGTCCTGACACTATCCTGAGCTAATTTACTAACCCATCTCTTACCAAGGTCCTGTAAATTTCCTTAAGTAGGCCCTGACGCTTTCCCTAAGAGAGGGCCTGATCATATCTTTAATGAAGATCATAATGCTGATCCAGGAAGGCACTAATGCTGCTCCTGGGTCATGCCCTGACAGTGTCCTCAGCTAACGGACTGACGCTAGGCTTCACTCAGGCCCTGTCGCTCGCCCTAAACCAGGCCCTGATGCTGTCCTTCTCTGAAGCCCTGACATTGGTTCTACAGAAGGCCCTGATGCTCTCAGTAACTAAGATCTTGACACTATCTCTCACTAAGGCCCGGAATCTGTCTCTAACATGGGCCCTGCTGCAATCAATAACTAAACTCCGGACACTATCCTGAGCTAATATCCTGACTCATTTCTACCCAAGGTCCTGACACTGTCCCAAAGAAAGCCCTGTCGCTGTCTTTAAGTGCAGACCTGAGGCTGTGCCTCACTCAGGCCCTGAATGTTTCTCTAACCGTGGCCTTGATTCTGTGACTAACTCAAGCCCAGCTCATGTCTTTCACTATGAACTGAATGCTGACCAAACCAAGGCCCTGATGCTGCTCCTACGTCATGCCCTGACTGCGTCTCCAGCTAGGGGGCTGACGCTAGGTCTCACTCAAGCCCAGACGTTCTCCCTATGTCAGGCTCTGACGCTGTCCCTACTGGAACCACTGACACAGGTCTTAAA
>NW_021152445.1:1470-2443 GCF_002837175.3 Physeter macrocephalus | reverse complement strand
GTGTTGCTGGTTGGACTGCTGAGCGAAAGGCTGCTGTACCGGCCAATGTGTGCACGCATGCAAGGCAGCAACAGCAGAGATGTAGAGCATGCATCAATAAACGCGACAGCAGTATCGCCATGGCCGCCCCCGACCTGCCAGTACACATTGTTATACGCAGCAGCAATATATTGTCGGAGATGATGTAAGCAGCATTCGGCTGTGGTAAATTTGAGAAGCAGCACTGCGACAGTATGAGTCGTGAAGTGAGGAAGAGACAGCGAAGAAGAAGCTGTGTGGAGGGCCTATAATGTGGAAGCTGACCAGAGATGTGAACAGCAGCTACACCAACCTGCTGCTGCAGCAGCACAACTGCTGCCTGGAAGCCGAGGCCGAGCTACGAACCGGGGCGATCGCAGCTGTAGTTGACTGCCCATGCATGAAGCTTGCATTGCTGTGGAGGAAGAACAGCGCCAGTAGCAATATATTTCCGCAGTAATACGTGGCTGCTGCTACTGCTGCGCGTGCGTCGTTAACATTCAAAAGACACTCGCTGCCGCGTGGCTGCTGAATCTGCTGCACAGGCAAGCTTTTTCAAAGCGGAAGAAGCCTAACGAGAGGGTGATGTTGCGACAGACCAGCAGTCATTGAAGGCGCAAAGGCATATGTGCCGGTGCATGTATACATGTATGTATATTTTTTATTGTGTACGTCAACATATATATATGTATATACATGTGAATAAGTATTTTCCGTTGTGCATGAATGTGCAAATGTGGTGCGTAATTTCACCTGCATGGTGCATGTAAGTAAACACTGTTGATTTCCTCCAATGCACTGCTGCAAGATGCAGCTCGTAGTGCATGCTGTCCCCCGCACGCAGGAGATTGACTAAGGTTATTTTGGCATCTGCGCGGAAAACTGTTCGCCCGTGAGTGGTAAAGTCTTTTATGTGTCTGATGGAAAGTGAACGCATCCGCTCAGGTGTGGGAGA
>NW_021152445.1:0-623 GCF_002837175.3 Physeter macrocephalus | reverse complement strand
ATGCCTGCACGGGTATATATATATATATATATATATATATATATATATATATGGATATACAATCATGAACGTGTGTTCACGCTATATAGATTAACGTGTCTATGGAAGAGAGCAGGTCGAATGGCTGGGAAGAAGGTAGTTCAATGCCTTTTGAGAAAGGCGAATGTATTGGTGATAAGGCAATTCAGTATGTGCGTGCAACGATTGACGAATGTTCGGCAGAAAACGCAGATACTAGATGCGGCATGCAAAAACTGTGCACGGGACCCTGCATATGTATATGTACCTACTATATATATAGAGACAGATGCACGTTCAGATGTGTATGTTTACACTTACACATATGTAGAAATCAACATTCTTGGAGGAACTAAGAAAATGGGATGTCGACAGAAGCTCGTGGTGCAAAAGCAGAGGATCCCTCTCCTCCACTACGACTGCAGCTGCCAGTAGACGGCAGACGAGACAAAGGTTTCTGAAAACTTCACATGAATACACGTGTATACTTACTCGGGCGCGGAATCATCTGTTAGACGAATGTAGACAGAGGAGGATTATGTATTGGAGAAAAACAGATATTCCCTTTTACGTCGGAGCACTAGTAGAACGCCCCACCACCAGCC
>NW_021152444.1:1563-2443 GCF_002837175.3 Physeter macrocephalus | reverse complement strand
CAGCGTGGCAACCGCCCCAGCGCAAACTATGGAGGTCTAAAGCATAAGTTGAAAACTCATGCCTACTCTCGCCCTAGAAGTAGACACTTCCAGCGAAGCATGCTCGCCGAGGAGGACGCTGGGGGGAAAACGCTCCAGCCTTGGTGTATACTAAGCAGACTTACACTTGCTCGTGCTCGCTCGCTGGGGGACGGACGCGCAAGTCAATTTTCATGGTCGCGATACAGCAACCGCTCTGCTGGAGCTGTCTAGGAAACTGGCCGGGGCGGGTGGGCACTCCCGTCGGAAACTTGATTTGCAATACGTTCTTCTCTGCAGTGGGGAAACGGGGTGAATGCAGCGGCACTGCCCAGTCCTGGTAGTGTGTGCTGCGCTCACGTGACGTCACACGCCTGCTCTGGCTGAAGGGGCTTCTGCCGCTGCTGCGCGCTGCTGTTGTTGTTTCTACCACAGCGTGGGTTGCGCAGCAGTGCCGGAAGAGGGAGGGATTCCATCTGGAGCGGCGAAAATAGTAGGGAAGAACTGATACTGAACATAAGAGGTTTGCCAGTATCGCTGTGTCGTGCTCTACACCTAAAAAAACACTTCGCGTTCAGAGAGAGACGGATCACCGATGTCTACATGAAACATGGGTAGGTATATACAAGATGTACGTCAGTGTGTTAGACACGGTTGGCTGCTCACTGCGTAAGGCAGTAGTGAGGACTAACAATAACTGATTATGTTCCGCATAGGTGGTGCTGGGTGCACCGTAGCAGCCCTTGTGTATGTTAACGGATGACCGCTTCGACCACGCCTTCTCATGTGTACGTTCAACTTACCAGCGTGGTGGACAGCACTGACGGGGCCCTGCGAAGGGAACCCGAGCTGCAGTCAAGAG
>NW_021152444.1:0-694 GCF_002837175.3 Physeter macrocephalus | reverse complement strand
GTTTCGTAAGCGTCAGCATCTAGCGTAAACCGTACTTTCTTGTCTGTATGTACAGTGTCTTTTGTACAGTTTGTCGGACTCTGTTCACGTGCTACCTCTACTCTGGACTTCCAAAGAATCTGGCAACCTTGCTTCCACCAGCAAACTGGAAATACTGCACGCTCAACGCTTGCTTACTGGAACTAAGTCGCACCCCATAAACTCCGTTTAGTCGCACCTCATAAACTCCGTTTAGTCACCTCAGGCTGCAGCATTCCAAATAGAGTCTGGGTCGAGTCACTGCAGATAGCGAGACGTTTACAGTGGCGCAAAATTTTGCAAGTACACTCAGTGTCTGTGCGGTCTTCTCTCTTCCCGAGCGAATCGACTAGAATGCTTTTTCCATTGCTCTTCAAGCGTCACACTGCGTAACCTGGGAAGCGAAAGCCCTCACCAGAGCCTAGAGTCAAAATTGGCACTGCCCAGATATTTGTGTAGGTGTATCAACACCCCAAACCGCAAGGGAGACAAACTGCTTTTGCTGCAACGTGTCTCTGCATGAATCCGGCGACTCGATCTGATTTGTTTTTCGCTAATAATTAGTAGCCTTCAGTGGACGAAGAGAGCTCGAATGGAGCCCACCGTTTTAGTGTTTACTGGTGTCATCGCAAATGACCTTCGCGACACCTCTATCAAAGGTGCCTGCTATTCCGCA
>NW_021152443.1:0-2443 GCF_002837175.3 Physeter macrocephalus | reverse complement strand
ATGTCCTCGAAGAATAGTAAGCACAGTGTTTTCCTCTGGCAACTCAGACGAGGGCTTTGACCAAGACTTCCAGGGCACGGTGGAAGGTAGAAATGTGGTTCTGAGGCTGTTCAAGGGATCTGGAAATGTAGCTCTCCTGAAGTAACGTGCAATGGTTTGCCCGTTCACTCGGCGAACACAGACGGCCTCCGAGGGACCTATGGGCCTCGACGTTGCTCAGCATGGCCACCAGGGTCTGGAGGTACTCAGTGATCTTGGTGGGAAAATGAGGCACACCCGAGGGGCCCAGAATCCGGAAAAGGAGACTTCCTTTCCTAAAGCAGAACAGCGATTAAGACCTCACGGAAACAGCTGCAAGCCTCCCTTTGTGCATGGCTCCTCAGGCCCTAACCTCGAGGCACGTGCTCACGTCCACTTTCCATTCAGCCCTAGAGCATGGCACGATGAGTTCCACTACAGCCACGGAAGCACTCGGTGTAGCTAGACAATACCCATTTGCTTCCCAAAGCCATGCCTACGGTGGCTAGGGGCCGGCCACCATCACGGAATTTCAGGAGGCTGCAAGGCAGCATAAGGGAACTTTGAAACGGGGAAGGCAGGCTTAGGACCGTCGGACCCCCATTTCCATAGGCACACGCAGAAAACATCCCTGTGGTTTCTTACAAGTCAAAAGAGACACTGAGTACAGAGTGGTTATTTCCGTGCATCGACTTCTCGAAACACGGTGTTCCGCATCCAGCGAACTGCCTCAACCATGAAACGCCCTGGCTAGGCCTCCGGGCCTGTGGCTCCTCAAAAGCCTGCTGTGCTCCACGAAGAAATGGGCTTTAGTTGCACTAGGAACGCAAGCCGACTTTCTCCCAGAGGCAAGGTGACTTCAGGTAGGAGGTCCTAGATTGCATGCGAAGCCGAGTGTTTTTCTCAGTGCAGCTCAGACTAGGGCAATGTGTCCACTTTCCACGGCCTGCAGGAAGTGGCAAGAACGGTGTTCGTGAAGCTGTGGGAGTCTTGGGGAAATCAAGCTCTGTGAAGAAAGCGTGCAGTGTGTTACTCTACACTTGGCATACACAGAGTGACTCCGAAGGCCTACGGGCCTGGATATTGCTAAGCAGTACCAGTGGAGCCTGGGGGTACTCAGTGTTCTTGCAGGGAATACGGAGCTCGCGCGAGGCTCCTAAGACTTCAGGGAGGAAGTCCTGAACGAATGCAAAGCCAAGTGTATTTCTCAGTGCAACTCAGACTAGGGCAATGAGACCGACATCCCCTGCATGGTGAAACTGGCTAGAAAGGTGTTGGTGAAGCTGTGAGAGTGCTGTGGAAATCAAGCTCTCCCAAGAGTGTAATGTGTTGCCCTACACTCGGCATACACAGAGTGACTCGGAAGGGCTACGGGCCGGGATGTGGCTAGGCAGGTACGGGGTAGACTGAGGCTGCTAAGAGCTTTTGAAAGGAATACGATGCCCACGCAAAACTACTAGGGTTCCTGAACAGCCTACTGCCTTGAAAATAATACAGAGCAGTGACTACGGCCTCACTGAAACTTCTGCCCGCGTCCCCGTCTGCACTGCAATTCAGGGCCATACCTCCAGGCAAGTGCTCAGGTTGAGTGTTCCGTGAGCGCCACACCATATTAGCATGCTGAATTTCACCTTACGTAGAGTGTGGTCCGGTGAGATGTCCTCGAAGAATAGTAAGCAGAGTGTTTTCTCCTGGCAACTCAGACGAGGGCCTTGACCAAGTTTCCAGGGCACGGTGGAAGGTAGAAATGTGGTCCTTAGGCTGTTCAAGGGCTTTGGAAATGTAGCTCTCCTGAAGTAACGTGCAAAAGTTTGCCCGTTCACTCGGCTTACACAGACGGCCTCCGAGGGACCTATGGGCCTCGACGTTGCTCATCATGCGCACAGGGTTCTGGAGGTATTCAGTGATCTTGGTGGGAAAATGAGGCACACCCGAGGGGCACAGAATCCGGAAAAGGAGACTTCCTTTCACACAGCAGAACAGCGATTAAGACCTCATGGATACCGCTGCAAGCCACCTTGTGCATGGCTCCTCAGGCCCTAACCTCGAGGCACGTGCTCCTGTCCAGTTTCCCTTAGGCTCTAGAGCACGGCACGTTGAGTTCCACTACAGCCTTGGAAGCACTCCGTGTAGCTAGAGAATACTCATTTTCTTCCCAGAGCCATGCCTACGGTGGCTAGAGGCCTGTCACCATCACGGAAATTCAGGAGGCTTCAAGGCATCATAAGGGAACTTTGACATGGGGAAGGCAGGCTTAGTACCGTCGGGCCCCCATTTCCATAGGCACACGCAGAATACATCCCTGTGGTTTCTTACAAGTCAGAAGAGACACTGAGTACACAGTGGTTGTTTCCGTGAATCGACTTCTCGAAACATCGTGTTCCGCATCCAGCGAACTGCCTCAACCATGGAACGCCCTGGCTAG
>NW_021152442.1:1908-2443 GCF_002837175.3 Physeter macrocephalus | reverse complement strand
TTCGGATCCCGCTGCTGCGTGCTACAGCAGCGCCAGAAGCACGCCAGAGACAGCACTCGAGCTTCTGCTGCGGGCTCTGACGCAGACGACATTGAATACAATAAAGAAGCTGCTATGGACGAAATTTCGCAGGAGGATGCCCCACCTGATGCCGCAGTAGCAGCAAGAAGGGACGTGTGTGTGGAGACAGAAAAGGAGTTCCGCAAGCAGGAGTGGTGCGGCGATTACGGGCGTGTGGAAAGGCTGCAGCAGGTGCATACCGGGCAGCTGCATACCGGGGAGGAAGCGCAGTTGGCAGAAAGTGGGTTGGCGTGTGACTATGAAGGGAGGCAGGGACAGAAAGAGCAGCAGAGTTCTGCGATGCTGGAACTGCGGCATACAGGTGCCGCCTGCGACGCGCTGATGCTGCGTCCATGCGGGAACAGCAGCAGCAGCAGCGCAGCGCTTTTTCATCCTCCGGAGCGTAGACAGTGCGCCAACGTTTCTACGTGCGATGCAGCAGCAGCTGAAGCAACGAGAGACACGGCGACGAACC
>NW_021152442.1:0-1001 GCF_002837175.3 Physeter macrocephalus | reverse complement strand
ATGCCTGTATGCCCCATGTACACGTGTGTTAATACGTATACGTGTCTGTACATGTGAGTGGTGCATTCAGCGCGTTTTGTTGCAACAGTACTGTTTTACTTGCGAGATAACATTTGTTTTCCTCCATAGAAAGCTGGGTTTCTTTCTTTCTCCTCCCCCGCCCCCGTTCTTCTGCAGGCTTCGTTGTAGGAGCGGAAAGCAACCTCTTGTCGCTGTGGATCCTCACCTGCGTCATCGCCGCGCACAAATGGGCGGAGTCGCTGCTGCTCATGACGCAATTCGTGGAGAGACATCTAGTAGGAAAACACATCAATAAGTGCACATATCCTCGTATCTATATCGGTCTCTCGCGTATATTCGTGCGTGTGGACCCTCGTGTACGTCGCCCCTGTTTCCACTGACGTATCCATTTTTGGAGACAGAATATACGTACGTATTTATTCGCGTGTATACATCTCTACATATGCATACGCTCACGCTTGTGCGACAAGTTGGTTGATTTGTGGTGTGTGTTTCCCCACCGCTCTGTAGATGTATAGAGCGCTGGAGGGTGATGCAAAGGACGTACTGATGACTGGGCAGGGATGGGTTCTCCTCCGCGATGTACGTATGTGTATACATGTAGCGCAACGGGCGGCGTTGTCTGACTATTACTGTTTCTCTGTTAAGCGGTTTGGATCTGTGCTGGCGCTGCTGCTGCGTGTGAAGTGGACATCGCTACGAAGGACACTTTCTTCTCCACTGCGGAGAGGATATCGTGATTTTTTACATCGCAGGGCATCAGTGCTGCGGCTGCAGATTTCCCTTTTCAAACTGAACTTTTGTACGTGTTGTATGCATATACGTATACATTCGTGGATGCCTCGTGTCGTTTATACGTGTGCGATAGTATGTGTATTTTTTGTCCTGTGTACACGTGTGTATTATTTCCATCCCGATCAAACACGGGCGTCTCTACTTAGATGTATATCTCTATGTGTAAATGTATGTATATATACAAC
>NW_021152441.1:1803-2444 GCF_002837175.3 Physeter macrocephalus | reverse complement strand
ACGTGGTTCACGCTAATATCTGCCCTACACATATAAATATACATACACATATATATGATAGACCGAGAGAGAAGAACATGTTTGCTACAATATCTGTATATATATGCGTCTCATATATAGGTGAAGGAAAGCCTCAGACATCTTGCTGCAGAAGAGGGACTTACACACTACCTACAATAGGTGTTACATGCGAATTTTTGATGTGATACTATGAATCGTAACCGTTGAATGTCTCGAATGCTTCTGTGGAAAGAACTAAAGAATTTTCTTTAGTAATTAGAACTTAAACATTAGCGGAGTCTACAGCCCGTCTTAAACTAATATCTTTAGGGCGTCATTCCGCATTGAGGAAGCCGTGACTCTGTAAAGGGGTCAGGCGCTGATTCTCACATATCTATTCACCGCGTCGTCTTACATCGTTGCAGCTGCTGTACTTTGTTGAGCGAGTAACCCATTGTATGATTCTTCTGTTTACACATAAGAAGCCCACACATGTGAAGAGTGTGTGCGTTGATGCTACTTTTCTGCGGATTTTGTATGTACCCCTCCAGGTATACACATTTATGATACACTGGTGTTGATGCCTTTGGGTGGATGGAGGGTGCCAGATGGACAAGTATCTTTATATTTGACGTGCAAGT
>NW_021152441.1:0-201 GCF_002837175.3 Physeter macrocephalus | reverse complement strand
TGCGGGTGAAGGACCTGCTGGGTAAATCCAGCTACCACTCACTGAGTATAGTTAGGGGGGCCAGCCACACATTTGACAGTCCAGAAGGACACTGTATTATTGACGGAAGTTAAAACTTGTACCTTCTGCTTAACATGGTGCAGGCAACATAGAGGTCACCGGTAGTTTGGTGGGTGTGCGGTGGAATTCTGAAGTTATCAG
>NW_021152440.1:2151-2444 GCF_002837175.3 Physeter macrocephalus | reverse complement strand
ATCTGTACGAGACATACAGTGGCCATGTATGCATGGGAACAGAGAGGTGTGCACATGTGAACGCGTGTAGTGGCCTGTATACTGGGTCGTGCCAGAGAGTCAATGCTTGCATGTTTCCGCACAGCGCGCAACACTGAGTGCTAGAGCTCATCTGTTTTTACCTTTTCATCCCAACTGCACAGCCGCTGGTACATGAAATGTCCCATCACCTTCACTGATGTAGCACAGCCTCACCACGTTTGCTCTCTGGCCTCGCCACAGGGTGCACGCGTATATACATACACGATACTATG
>NW_021152440.1:0-1021 GCF_002837175.3 Physeter macrocephalus | reverse complement strand
AACAGCAGAAACCAATACACACACGTCTTTACCTGCACACACACAATGCTATCTATTCGTTGTAAGTACACAGGCTTTCTAACTGTCTCAACTGCCCTGAATACTCACTCAGGAAGGGATGTCTGTCAGGATGATTCTACTGAAGCATGTATATTATGTAACAGCACCTTGGTACCCTGTAACGTTACGTGCGTCCGCTTTGCACTGAAAGAAATCTACCTTCCTTTGTGCCTGCGACTTGCGGAGTAGCTTTCTCATTCTACATAGTACGTACACTTTACATGCGTCCATCCACAGCTACAAAGTGAAACCACACATTTAGTATGACGTACATGCAGAAGGAGAAAAGAAAAGCAAATTGTTTTATGTATGACTAGGTATATGTCCATACATAGGCAATTTTGCGTACATATCGGAATAAACCGAATTGTACACGAGTCGTATACTAAAAAGTAGCCACGTGTGAAAGTCTACGAAGTTTCACTGGCACCGTTAATTCACCCGCATCCTGCAGTTTAAATCAATTACTTTACTTGAACCACGCTTTTCAAAAGATCGGGCTCTTGTACACATTTTAGCACAACTGTACTTTATAAGTGCGCATCAGGCAAACGTATAGTCATATCATTTGTAACTCCTCACAGGAGGAATACGTCCCTATCTCTTGGAATTCCCAAAGTGCTGCAGGGATCCACCATTATATACTTGAATACGTGCGGGTCCTGGAAGATTTCTTTCACCTGGGGGAGAAAACATCATCTAAAATGTGACAACGAATATATTTTTTGTTGCCTGAGGCAACTGCATCAAGCATAATGTTCCACTCAGTATAGCTGTGTGCGTCTGCTTGTATCGGATTAGCCTTGGATACTCTCAAAGTGACAACTCCAAATACAGATAGCCACATAATATCCGTTATCGTACCTGCATGTGGAGCAAACTGAAGGATAGGATGATTCCGTGCCTTCCATAAAGTATGTATTGGCACCTCAATGCGGAAGAAGTAAGGATTCGACTAATT
>NW_021152438.1:1950-2444 GCF_002837175.3 Physeter macrocephalus | reverse complement strand
CGACTTGGGGCCTGCAGGCCAGCCAGGATGGTCCTGGTCCCGGGAGCTCTTCTGGGAGCTTTACCATTTCCCTGCCTGACGTACCTCTCCTGTCCGGCCCCCACTGATTTTTTTCCTTCCTCACCTCTGCCCGGGGAGAAATTCCAGCGGCAGGTATGGGTGACACATCCTTTTCTTTAGCAGGTGGCAGCCCGGCAACTCCTGCAGAAAGTCCAGCAGAGCCCCACTCACACCGGGCCGCGCACAGAGCCGTGGACCCTACTCCCTCCCAGCAGACCAGCCCCGAGACTGCTGACGGGGCAGAGAATATGGCGTCAGGCACAGCTGCGGGGGCTCTTGCTGCCTGGAGCGCTGTTTATATTGACCTCAGCCCAGGCACACCTGGGGAGGGCTGGCCGGCCGGGTCACGCTGCCCAGCTCAGCCAATCCTCGCCCCTCAGGGGCTTAAAGTTGCAGAAAATGGTCCTTGCTGCACCGGCCAGGACCAAGGAACA
>NW_021152438.1:0-217 GCF_002837175.3 Physeter macrocephalus | reverse complement strand
AAAGGCCAACAGAGGCTGGGTTACAGAACCCTTAGAGTTAGCATTGGGCCCCAGAAATTCTAAAGCAGTGGTTGGACACCAGAACGTTGAGGGTTCAGTCGGAAGCCTATCCCTAAGGGTGCCGGCTGCACACGGCCTCCTCATGTTTTTACGCCTCTACGTGCTGGGGATAAGTATTTCCATCCTGATTCAGGACCTGATATCACCGTTCACGTTG
>NW_021152437.1:1382-2444 GCF_002837175.3 Physeter macrocephalus | reverse complement strand
GGGAGGGTGGAGGCCCAGATGGACACAGTAAGAGAATTTTATCTTGAAATTTTCTTGTCCTGCTTTAAAATATAAATTGGGTTTCATCATATGATAACTTTTCTAGATTAACTGTGCAGCTAACTCAGTTTTCTTAAATGCTTTATAAGCTTTTAAAAATATTCCATAATAATAATAAGCTAAAATCTTGATAAGGAGGATTATTTGTCCTAATTCCTGATCTATTGCTATCAAAGAGAGCTCTGGAAGTAAAATTGACCCTTGCATTCATGTAATTCTCAGTGAAGCTCTTTCTAGTTTCCTGACCTGCCCTCATCTTTCTCTAGAGCAAGTGGTTCTCTGTCAAATGCAGAATTCTACACGTGGGGTCTTCTTCTGTGAGAGTCTTATCTCTCTTTTGATGAGTCCATGAAATTTTTGTAGTTTATTCAGCTTTAGTCTCACTGTTTGGCTAAGGGTGATATCCTTCCAAGGTTTTTACATCCAAATCAATTGTTATTTTCACTTATCATATATGTTCAAATAAAACTCTTAACACTGGTGATAACGTACTGAGCTTTAAAGCAAATTATAAAACATTTCAAGGGACTAAATCCCACAATATGTTCTTGCTTCACAAAGTATGAAGCTAGAAATCAATTTTTTTAAAGAAACAATTAGAAAATCATCAACTTTGTCAAAAATCAGCAATATATTTTTAGAAAATTTATACAAGTAAAGAGGCACTGTGCCAGGAAATACACAATGATAATATTAATATATTAACATTCACCTGAATATTAACTTTCAAATTCTAGAAGAAAAAGAAAAATCTTTATTTGCTGACCATCATCTTCTTATTCAATGCAACTGTCCAGAGACATGGGGCACTATGTGCTCTGGATTTCTATCCTTAAATCACCAAGATGAAAAACAAGTCAAGTAACAAAACCAGCTGACAGAGAATCCTACACTTTCAGCCTCAATTTCTGGCTGAATATCACAGGACGGCTGTTATTGGTTCAGGCCTGGTCACTCCACCACTCTTTGGACCAATAGCTGTGGCTCACTGGCTGCCAGTAC
>NW_021152437.1:0-912 GCF_002837175.3 Physeter macrocephalus | reverse complement strand
AGCTGGGTGCAGAAACTTGGGCTTTGGAGATCAGACCCCGGGAGAGGACTGGGGTTGGCTGTGCAGAAACAGTCTGAAAGGGCTGGAGTCTGCTACTACCGCTGCTGAGCATGTACTTGGAGGAAACCTGGACTCACCTTAGAGGCCAGGCACCATTGTTTGGGGGGTGTGCGAGGAGAGGGATAGGACCCACCTTTGCAGCCTTTTCCCCTGCATGTGCTCTCAGGTGACAGAACACCACCTACACAAGTTCCAGGAGCACTTGTGAGCCACCTCCTCTACCATTGCAGGCTCCACGGGCACACATGAGCAGCCACCCCTGCCAAGAGCCCCAGGATCCGGCACCAGCTGCCGTATCTGCCCACCCCATATCAAGGGGATAATGGCCAGCACATGCTGAGGAAAGAGGCCGCAGGCATCCAAACGAAAAACAGCCCTCGCAACAAAAATATCACACCCACACCAGCTACACAGGGATGCTCCCACATATAAATAGCCCTCCAAGACCACAGAAGAAAATTGTTTCCCCTAAACTCATAGGGTAAGAGAAATATAAGTAAAATGAAGAAGCAGAACCACTCCCAGTTCAAAGACCAAGAGAATTTTCCTGAAAGAACAAACAATGAAACAGACCTCTGCAGTTTAATAAATACAGATTTCAAATAGGAGATAATGAAAACACTAAAGGAATTAAGAAAGGCCATTGACAGTAATGCAGAGTACTATCAAAAGGAGCTAGAAACTATAAGGGGGAGCCAAAAAAATTTGAAAACTCATTTGCTGAGATGAAAGCTGAGCTAAAGGCAATGAATAGCAGAATGAATAATGCAGAAGAACAAATAAGTCATCTGGAAGATAGAAGAATGGAAATCACAAAATCAGAACAGCAGACAGAAAGCCAAATGAAAAAAG
>NW_021152436.1:1561-2444 GCF_002837175.3 Physeter macrocephalus | reverse complement strand
GGCGGTCACAACTACGTCGAATCAACGACAGCAGCAGCAGTACTACCAGCAGCAAAAGCAGCAGCAGCATGCAAGCAAGGGAAGAACTGCAGCAGTACTGCAACAGTGGCAAAGGCAGGAACACGAGGGCAGTACAACACTTCGCACCGCGCACAAGCAGCAGCCTCTGCCCATTCAAAAGTGTCCACGCTTTATATGTATTATAAACCAGATATTAGGTCACCGTTATCTGCCTATAAAAGTGTGGTTCTGTATAAAGATGTATAAATGTATGTACGTATGAATATGTAAATTTCGGCAAGAAGGTTTTCTCTACACCGGAAGTCTAGGGAATCCAACGTCTGTATGTACGTACACATGTCTAGAGTTGCAGTGGTAAGCCAGTACCAGGCATCGCGAAAAATTATCCAACAAAGCTCCTCCTATCCACCAGCAACCGTGGAGTGCCACCACCAGTGTGCTGGCTCTTGCCTGGGTGTTCTCTCTATATTTACCTTCCTTTCAATGATTCTTGCATCATCTTGCTGCGTACGTGATACCAATGGGAGATGATACACACAGACAAGAGACAAGTACATATGACGTTTTATGTATAACCGACACAAAGCTATACAGTGTTGCAAGTATAGGAGAACGCGCAACTGTATGTACACTCGTATGTCTTGAGGGCACACGCAGGTCAAGGAAGAACGTTACACATGAAGGGAAAACTAGGTGCGAAGACTCAGATCCTTATACATAACACAAGGACAGAGAGAAAGTGCCACGCACCCAGGTAACTAGATACAAAGTAAACATACGTCTCAAGAGATGTGATGGGTGCACAGAGATGATGCAACAAGCCGAAGTATGTATACCTACGTATAGGCGCTGTTGCCTGATA
>NW_021152436.1:0-625 GCF_002837175.3 Physeter macrocephalus | reverse complement strand
ATCTATATATACACATGCGCATACATGTAGTACGTGGCGATCGAGTCGATTATACGATAGAAAGCCCTAAGGAATGGCACGTACCGGGAGGCATGAAAGACACACAGCACTGCCTAAACGAGAGTGTCCCCTCTCGAACTCGGTACACGGGCTGCAGCACGGAAGACACAAAAGGGAGACCCAGACCGAATCTGAGGGTAATCTGAGGATCCTCGCTCGGTCCACATAAAACCTGGTACGCTTACAGTCAATTGTGGAGATGTACTTGGTGTAAAGACAGAGGAAAACAAAAAGGAAAGAGCGACAAACACCTGGTAACTGTAGTCAGATGTACCGACGACCTTTCAGATGTATTTGGTTCACATTAGTCAAAACGATGTTACCACGAACATTTGACAGGTTGCATACGAGCGCGCAAGCGGAGCAGCCCTCTTCAGTGGAGGGCTATACCGGGCAGAGCCACGCATGCTTGAGAAAGAATGATACTTGTTTGCAGATGAGTTTCTCACACGTGTACATACTACTACGACTATACATTTGAAAGAGCTTCACCCATCTATGCATATGTGCACTTGAGAAGAAGTTTTGTGTAGTATACGGGTTGAAACCGCAATACTATTCCGTG
>NW_021152435.1:2297-2445 GCF_002837175.3 Physeter macrocephalus | reverse complement strand
GGACCCTGTTGTGTAAGGTGGTTCCTGCTTGATTCCTCATCTCCTCTGTCATGTGGGCCCTTTGGTGTGACGTTGTTCCTGCTTGGTTCCTCATGTCCTTTGTGATATAGGCCCTTTGGTGTGAAGTGGTTCCTGCTTGGTTCCTCTT
>NW_021152435.1:0-831 GCF_002837175.3 Physeter macrocephalus | reverse complement strand
CTTTGTGTCGTGGGCTCCAGTTCCGAGGTGGTTCCAGCTCTGCTCTTCATCCCGTATGTGATGTAGAGAGTCAACTGTGATGTGGTTCCTGCTTGGTAATTCATCCACTTTGTGAGGTTGGCCCTTTTGTGTAAAGGGGTTCCGTCTTAGTTCCTCTTACCTTGTGATGTGGTCATTTGGTGTGATGTGGTTCCTGCTGCGTCCCTCATCCCCTCTGTGGAGTGGGCCCTTTAACGTGACGTGGTTCCTGCTGGGTTTCTCATACCTTTTATGATGAAGACGATGAAGCGTGAGGTGGTTCCTTCTGCTTCCACATCCCCTTTGTGAGGTGGGACCTTTGGTGTGAGGTAGTTCATGTTGGGTTCCCCATCCCCTTTGTGTTTTGTGATTCATGTGTGGTACTTCCTGCCGGGTTCCTCATCGCCTTTGTGATCTGGACGCAGACGTGTGATGTGGTTACCTCTGGGTTCATAGTGCCCATTGTGACGTGAGCTTTTGCTATGAGGTGGTCCCCGCGGCATTCCTCATCCCCTTTGTCATGTGGATAATGATGTGTGAGGTGGTTCCTACTGCTTTCCTCATCCCATATATTATGTGGGCCCTCTGGTGTGAAGCTGTTACAGCTGGGTTCCTCATCCCCTCTGTGATGTGAGCTTTTACTTTGGGGAGGATCCTACTGCGTTCCTCATCCGTTTTGTGATGTGGACAATGACGTTTGAGGTGGTTTCTGCTGCGTTTCTCATCCCGGCTGTGACGTGGGCACCTTGGTGTGAAGTGGATTCTGTTTGGTTCCTCTTCCCTTGAAATGTGGGCTTTTCGTGTGACGTGGTT
>NW_021152433.1:1696-2445 GCF_002837175.3 Physeter macrocephalus | reverse complement strand
ACACACAGATAGATGGGTGGATACACGTATGCACACGGTTGTGGGGGAGCGTGTTGATTTGGACACGTACGCGTATATGTGTGTGTGGATACATAGGTATCATGTGCTAGTCTCTCGCTTGCTAGAAATGCTGCGGATGCCCTGAGCAATACGGACCTGCAAAAATCTCCACGCGCTCTAAGGCGAGAATATGTGGAAGCATTTTCGAGAGCCGACTGCTGAGCTGTCGACAAGAGGAGCTGTACTCGCGCCCACAGACGGCGCGTGCAGCACCCAGTAATTCGAGATTTGCAAGCTTGATAAAACAGAGTCTAGCAGCATCTGTATGGTGGCCACGCTTTGGAGACGCTACAGGCCTGCGTCCTGCTATGTTCGTGTCAGGGCAGTCATAAAGGGGCAACAATACGGCTGATGAACACCTTCTTTCAGTATACACACAGCAAGAATATGTGCGCTTGTATGCGTATCTGCAGTAGCACACCCGTCTACTCCATGTGGGCAGAGGAGTGCTGAGCCTGTCCGCGCGTATGCGCTACTTTAAATAGTCCGGTGGCGGCTGCTAGCCTGTGGAATCCCTGCAAGGCTTCTTAGAAAGAGCCACCAAAGTAGTGCGCGGCAGTATACACGCCGGAACACTACGTAGAAGAAGCGGGTCTACAGGCATTAGCGTTGGTTTACACACGGATCTGAAGATAGATTTATGTCCTCCCCTCCCTCTCTACATTTGTGTATATACGTAGCTGATCATG
>NW_021152433.1:0-1109 GCF_002837175.3 Physeter macrocephalus | reverse complement strand
TCGTCACCATCACGAATATGCGCAAGTCTGTACCTGAATGACTGTATTTATGAGTCTCTTTCGCGTTTACACGTCAGTCTCCTTCTATGGTGAGGAAGTGCCCGTTTGGATTGTTTCTCCGATAGCAGGCACTCCTCCGCTAATAAACAATTCCGGTTGTTCAGTGGTCGAGTCTCTACTGTGATCTCGTACACCCCTTGTGCTGTTGCTGTTGAAAAATCTCACGAGGAAGCGGGTGCCGAATGAGCAGAGTTTACAGGTGTATAGGGGCCCGTAGATGGCGTCGTCTTTTACTAGTTCTGCATTGTGACCCCAAGGAAAAGCTGAAATTTGTGCTGCTCAGCTGGGGCAGCAGTAGTGGGCTATCATCAGGTTGTTTTCTTCCTCCCCCCGTGCTGTCGCTACGTACGCCGCAGATTGTGGTGATAGAGTCTGCTATTACTAAAAGTGGTGGCTGTTCTTGGCTACAGCAATATCCTCCAAGTGAAGCAGCAACAATATTAGCGCGAGCCGAAAAACTGATGATATGGTATAGCGGGGGTGCTCCTGTACAGCTGCATCAGAGGAAAGGTGTAGTAGTGCAATCGCAGGAAAGCGTAAGTATTCCTTTACTTCCCTACGGTGGCGCAGGCGTTGTGCTTCTCGTCTACCTGCGTGGGTGTGTGTATGTGCGTATGCGATAGTAAACCATGGTAGCCACACATATAGAGTGTTATTCACAGAAGACTTCATTGTACGCGGAGTGATGTGTGCGCTTGAACCCACCGTTATCTTTATAGTAACATTGCATGTACACATGCATACAAATGCATAGAGAGAGACAGCTAGGCTGAAGTTCACCGCTTTTGGCTCGACCTTTCTAACGTGGGATTCACTGTCATTAGGGGGTCGCCCTGAGCCATCTACATGCACATACCAACCTTACCGTTTGTACCACGCATGCTGGCGGGGGATCTATGTCAGCGACACCCGCAGAAAACCATAAACCAGCGTTTTGAAGTCTTGGTGGCGCAGGCTGCTGAAACATGGACTCCCAATTTATCGCGTTCGTATCGCCAGGTCGTGTGTGGTATCCCATGCAACAGTCGGTGCTTTCTGTTTGACAGAGA
>NW_021152431.1:0-2445 GCF_002837175.3 Physeter macrocephalus | reverse complement strand
TGGGGAAAACGTTTTATTGAGACACATCTGGTTAAGACTTCTTTTTTTCCTTTTTTTTTTTTCGTGGCCCTGCCTCATGGCTTGTAGGATCTTAGTTCCCTGACAGGGAATTGGACCCCAGGGCCCCAGTAGTGAAAGCGCCAAGTTCTAACCACTGGACCACCAGGGAATTCCCAAGACTAATCAGTAAATCTGAGCAAGAATTCAATCCCAAATCTGTCACACTGAAGTTTAAGCTAATACTTGAGATTAATAAAAACAGCACTAAATTAAAAGTTCAGAGATATTTTTTATTTCAGACTCTTTCACTAACGCTCTTTGGAGATAAATCATTTCATTTATATGGGCCTTAGTTTTCATAACTATAGTAGTTGGAAGCTTGACTAGATGATCTGTATGTAGTCTTCCAATTCTAAAATCTTCCACTAATTTGGATTCCTACAATAATTGCCCTTGCAATACATGCATGCTGCCACCAAGTAGCAGTCGAGACTATTAGTTCCTTTTATCCCTAGTGGGGAGTGCATTTTGACATCAGACTTATCCATCAATAGTACAACCTGTTAATAGAACTATAAAATAACAAAATAATCTGGTATTATTTCCTGTAAAGCAGAAGCTTTACATTGTCTGTGAATCGTATCAGAATCACCAGTAGGTTTGTTTTGTTGTTGTTGTTTTTTAACATCTTTATTGGAGTATAATTGCTTTACAATGATGTGTTAAGTTTCTGCTTTATAACACCTGTCGGTTTTTAAACATAGAGGAAATCCAGAACCCATTGAATGAGAATCTTCAGAGACAGGACATGGGCATCTGGACTTTGGGGCTCCCATCATCTGTATATTTTATTTTATTTTATATTTTTCCTATGTACAATATTTGTCACATCCTCTTGAATCTTTAAAAGTTTCTTTCTGTTTTAAAATTTTAGAATATTCCATAATCTTCACCTACTTTTCATAAGGTGTTATCTGTTATGTTTATTCGATCTTGTGCTTCTCCTGGTTAAGACTTCTTTTTTACCTTTTTTTTTTGTCCGGGGCTCTGCCTCATGGTTTGCAGGATCTTAGTTC
The DNA here is from genome assembly GCF_002837175.3 of Physeter macrocephalus. NCBI lineage: Eukaryota > Metazoa > Chordata > Mammalia > Artiodactyla > Physeteridae > Physeter > Physeter macrocephalus. The sequence goes on along the minus strand of NW_021152431.1, from coordinate 1,369 downwards.
CCTGACCGGGAGTTGGACCCCAGGGCCCCAGCAGTGAAAGCGCCAAGTTCTAACCACTGGACCAGCAGGGAATTCCCAAGACTTCTGTTTTAAATGACTTTTTCTTCCAATCTAATTCATTCTTAGGATCAGCTTCATGTTTGACCATTAAATCAACCTTGTATTACAAGAATAAAGCTACTATGATTGTGATATATGATTGTTCTACATACCATGGATACAGTTTGTGCTTCTCTTTACACATTTTGCATGCATGTTCAAAAGAGAAACTGGCCTGTGATTCTATTCTTGTAATATTCTTTTTAGTTTTGATCTGAAGCTTATGTTGGCCTTATAAATATTTTGAGCAATATATACTTTTCTGTTTCCTGGAAGATTTTTATGTAAGATTACCAATATTTCTTCCCTAAATATTTGGAAGAATTTACTTGGAAAGCCATTTATCCCTGGAAATCATTTTCTGTAAAGGTACTTAATTATACAAACAGCTTTTGGAGTAGATATAGTTTTTTTAGATATTTTTTCTTTCTTGGGTTAGTCTTGTTAGCTTGCATTTTTTAAGAATTTGTCATTTTGGATGAATTTTCAAATTTATAAATATAAAATCATCATAATTTTAACAGCTTTATCGGGATGTAATTTACATACCATAATTTCAACACTTTAATGTATACAATTCAGTGGTTCTCAGTGTAACCACTAAAAGACTTGTGTAACCATCACAACAATCCAATTTTAGATTTCTGTCCCCCCACAAAAATCCCATTACACATTAACAAGGTATTCTCATTCTCCTCAACCTTCTCAGCCCTAGGCAACCACTAATCTACTTCCTGTCTCTACGATTTGCTACTCATTTACATTTAGTTTTTATTATTGATAGGTCAGATTTATTTATGTCTATCATTTTACCTTTGGTTTTCTACATGTCTCATGTTCTTTTGTTATTGCTGTTGTTCCTCCATTTTCCTTTTATAGTAAGTAGATATTTTCTACTGTAACATGTAATTCCTTTAATGAATTTTAACCACACTGTTTGAGTAATGGCTGCACTAGGGCTTATGTAATACATCTTCTCAGAATCTCTTCAGATTTTTACTAGCTTCATTCCAGTGAGAAACAGAAACTGTACTTTTATAGAGCTGTATGCCTTCCCCTCTTTTTTGTTTTTATTACATTTATATATGTTACATACTTAACAACATATTATTATAATTATTACTTCTCACAAGCTTATTTTGTAAAGGAGCTTAGAGGAGAAAGTTAGCTTCATTCCAGTGAGAAACAGAAACTGTACTTTTATAGAGCTGTATGCTTTCCCCTCTTTTTTGTTTTTATTACATTTATATATGTTACATACTTAACAACA
>NW_021152430.1:2066-2445 GCF_002837175.3 Physeter macrocephalus | reverse complement strand
GAGTAGAAGGAGAGACATGCGATGGAGGCACGTTCGCGTATTAGTGTTTGCACTTCACACACATGTAAGCGCCTTATATGGAGCGTATGCATCTGTACATATGTGCACGTATGTAGAAAAACAGCGTGGCGTACCACAAGTGTGCATTTTAGTCAGCCTAAGACCTACTTGCTGTTATGAATGTGCTAACTCAGTTGTTTATCTTGAAAACATAATCTTTCGCAATGGGCTTTTACTACTGTCGGTGCCAGAGACTAAGCTCACGTGAGTTCGACCCAGTAACTGCTGGGCATTCAATCAGCCGCACAGTGGGTAGAGGCGCAGTGTTGTACTTTTTTAGCAGCACCAAACGGGTTAAATGACCAAATGGTACTCATGC
>NW_021152430.1:0-897 GCF_002837175.3 Physeter macrocephalus | reverse complement strand
TCCTCTTCCAGGTACCACAGGGAAAAAGTCGGGGTTCTGGGGCGTGCCCAACAGCATGCGGGGGATGCTGGAGAGATCTACCTGGGCAGAAATCAAAATACCGAACGACACACGTGTTTGAGTGGGAGGTGAGCGTAGCACGACTCTCGAATACAGAACGACAATATTCTAGAGGTAGGGACCGTCAATGTTGTAACGCAGTATAGCCGTCTGAACCTTTGTGTCGGACTACACCGGTGTAGGAGGCCTCAAGCACTTCACCAAAGGGCAGTAACGTCGATTCGTAGCACCGTTTTCGTGAAAGAGGATGGGCTGCCCCAACTGGGGCAGCACGGAAAAGCAGACATCCCCGGTCACTCAGCGCCTCGTATAAACATACGCAGCATTGCACTTGATTATGAGATTTGCATGTCTGCATTACCAGGAAGGCAAAACAGCAGTCCCGCTATGCACTAGAACCTGCGAAGAACCGCGCCACGTATATGTGAGTGCGACCCCTATGCACTGTAAAGTGGCCACCGCCGGATTGTTTTCCTAATTATCCATCAAGTCATGTCGCACTGCACAGTCCTTATAAGAATGGTCCTTTTCCTCTAACGTGCTGCTGGGAGAAGTGGCTAAGACGTTTGACGGTGAGGAGAACCGCTTAACTTGAAGAACCTGTAGGGTGCCTAGGGCTGCTACAGAACTCCTGACGGTGAGGGGAACCGCTCAACTCGAAGAACCTGCAGCGTGCCTGGGGCTACTACAGAACTCATAGGGTTAGGGAGTATTAGTTTACAGAACTGGCAAACTCGTTAACGTTGAAGATAATTTCCCTACTCATGGCACCCTGTTCTTGAGACCTGTCTCTATAGTTGTCAAGAAGTATGACATTGATAGCTACAGTCTGAACAA
>NW_021152429.1:0-2445 GCF_002837175.3 Physeter macrocephalus | reverse complement strand
ATACCACTGGAACCATCATTCGTACTGACAGCTTGCGTGCTACACACCCTTCGTGTTACAATTTCGTCAGCGAGGCCAGAAATTGATAAGTCCATTTATTATTATTCCCCTCTGAGTCAATCACGTCCCCTTATATGCATGATCACCACGCTAATTAAGCTCGACATGCATAGAGTATGTTCAAGTCAAATGCTCCCTCCCGTCTTCAAAAATGTTGCTAACATATGAATCAAGCGTGATATCGATGTCCAAGGTAGGTGATGGTTTCCTTGGTGAGATCAGCCTAAGATTTATTCTAAGTATGGGTGCAGCACCTGGGGGAAATGGCACAGGGGTCTGGACACTACGTACGTTACCCTGAAGGATGGTATTACACTCACGACGCAGAGTATTTTCTGCTCAACTCTTGCGCAGACCAGCAGCGACGGCTGAGCATAGGGGCGGTCGGGTGACGCCAGATCTACAGCTTGTCCCCGTTTCAAGTTCCCAAACTACCCCCTGTTTTTCGAGACGTTGCCCTTTATGAGGGATGTGGCGAGATTTGAGCAAACACAACATGTTGGACAACTAAGTTGTCACTACTGGGACAGCGTGTGGCGGCAAATCTGCTACTGGTGCTACTCTGTAGACGTAGTTAAGGATCCATAAATGCGGTGAGCCTGCACGCATTTTTTTTTTCATATAGTGTGTTCCTTACATTGGAAGCCACTGCTAGTATACGCACTGCGTATCCTTGCCTCCTATTGACTGATGGATTGAAACGTCCTGTAGTGCGCCCAGATCCACCAACATAACCACCACGATAATGCCGGACTTCGACCAGTGCTCCGACGTTGCATTCAGTGCGTTCTGGCACGTCATGTTGACCTACATGCACCTTTTTGCCTCGGACAGAGGTCAATTTGTCTGTAATAGTTGGATACTTATCAAGAGATCTACTCTCATTAGTTAAGCCTCAACATGCTGGAAGGTACGCTACCTCACAGATGTTTCCTCACATGCACTACATACCATTCTTCCGTGATTCACCACCGTTCCTGCTTAGGAGAGCTGTGCAAGGGGTACAATCGCTGAAGAGTACTTCGGCAATCGCATGGTGACGCGCTCGACAAGACCGTTTCTTGATGTTGTACGACCAAGGGTCACGACACAACAGATAAACCATGTAGAATTTGCGACCAGAAGCGGTCTACTAGGCTGTGTATACGCTGCATCCAAGTATATATGCCCCTTTCACACGCCGTGCATGTGGGCGTACACGCGTGTACATACTTTTTATACGTACGTACGCAGACCTCGAAACGCCGGCCACACTTTCCACGGATTACGAAGTGCGACAAGCGCGAGACGGTGCCGAACTATTTTCCGCTGGTCACAATCCGCCTTCCGATAGTTCATCATCACAAGTATGGTAGCCGCCCTCACTGCCTTTTTGTGCATATCGTGCAAAGTTCTCTTTGTGACTGGATTGCACATAGCTGCATATAGAGATACAGTCAGTTCTGGTAAAGTGTTTTGGAAAATACAGGGTGAGGGCCTACACAAAGGAATTCTTCGCACACTCATTGACCCTCCATTTGGTGCTCCACTGGCGAAGCACGCCTACACGTTTATGCTTGTTAAAGTCTCACAGAGTCCCTCTCGTGGACGTTCGCTCTGAACGAAACTCAGAGGGGGGACGACATGCATTTGAAAAGCTGACAAGCAACCTGTTTGTCGTTGCGCAGAGGGTGACGCGGTCTCGTTGCGTAGCCGTCACACGTAGATTCTTGAATTATAACGTGCCGTGTTCTCTGTATGACTACACCCTTTCCTCAAAGCTGAAAATGATTGATGGCGTTCACACTAACCACTCACCACGTCTACTGGTACGGTTCAGTTTTGCGTCTTCGGAGGCATCCCCAAACAAGCTTCAAATCCAGTGCTCCCACTGCGGTACTAATCAAATACTTGAGAGCTGCAACAGCGCTTTGACAGCATATGAGAAAGGGAATTCAGCTTCTGTGTAAGCAAACCACAATAGTGCAAAGGGCTGTCCTTCGCGCTCGCTCGACTCTCAGAAAACAGGAGCAAAAACTATGAGTTCTGACGGCAACGAGGCTAAACCACCTCAGCTGTTGCACCCGTGGACGTTCCTCACTCCGGCGTTCTTAGCGGCATCACAAAACCAAAAGACCGGTGCAACCTTACGAGCAACTTAACCCGTCTTTTAAAACTCCCATTTACAAAGCATATGCCTGCGTTAGGACCCCCAAGTGTCCTCTGCACGTGTCTGAACATCTTCGAGGGTGGCCCTGTGATTGGAGCCTTCTAACGGAAAAGCTGATTACAGGTTTTCAAGGGTCACAGTGCCAGCTATGTCTCGTTGGGGGCAGCTGGGCGATCCATCCGTAGTATCAAACATCTCTCTACGAAGCACGTCACTATTCCCGCGAGTTCGAGCCT
>NW_021152427.1:2251-2445 GCF_002837175.3 Physeter macrocephalus | reverse complement strand
GCCCTGACACTGTCTCTAACTAAGGCCCTACAGCCGTCTATATCTAAAGTGCTGACATTATCCTGAGCTACTATTCTGACCCATGTCTTAACAAGGTCCTGAAACTGTCCCAAAGTAAGCCCTGACGCTGTCCCTACGTGAGTCCCTGAGGCTGTCCCTAACAGAGGCCCTTATAATATCTTTAACAAGGCCCC
>NW_021152427.1:0-787 GCF_002837175.3 Physeter macrocephalus | reverse complement strand
TAACTGAGGCCCTGACACTGTGACTAACTCAGGCCCTGATCATGTCTTGAACTAAGATCCTAATGCTCATCCTACAAAGGCCCTGATGCTGCTCCTGTCAGGCCCTGACACTGTCCCTAGCTAAGACCTTGACGCTGTGCCTCACTCAGGCCCTGTCACTCTCCCTAGGTCAGGCTCTGACACTCTCCCTACCTGAAGCCCTGACACTGGTCTTGAATAAGGCCCTGACACTGGTGCTAAATAAGGGCCTGATTCTCTCAATAACTAAGGTCTTCACACTCTCCCTAGCTCATTTCCTGACACTATCCCTAGCCATTAACCTGACGCTGTCCTTAGCTAATTTCCTGCCTCTTATCCTATCTAAAGCCCTAGTGCTGTCCCTAATGAAGGCCCTGACGCTAGTCCTAACTTAGGCCTTCACACTGTCCCTAACTATGACCTTCAAGCTAGTCCTAATTCAGGCCCTGATGCTAGTCCTAACTCAGGTCCCACTCTGTCCCTAACCTAGGGCCTCCTGCCATCAATAACTAAATACCAACACTATCCATAGGTAATGTCCTGGTGCCTCTGTTACCAAGGTCCTGACACTCTCCCTAAGTAAACCCTGAGGCTGTCACTAACTAAGTCCCTCACACTAGCCCTAACTCTAGTCCTGACATTTTCCCTAATAAAGACCCTGATGCTAGTCTTAACTAAGGCGTGGAAACTATCGCTCACTAAGGTCCTGAAGTTGGACATAACTCAGGCCCTGACGCTAGGTCTAACTCAAGCCCTGATGCTACGCCTG
>NW_021152426.1:1513-2445 GCF_002837175.3 Physeter macrocephalus | reverse complement strand
AACGTTCGCGGTGCACACGCCTGTCAACCTCAGAAGCACGCTCGGCCTGACACCGGTACAGCTTCACTTCGATTCGCATCTCGTCACCCTCTCATGCAAGTAGGGCGCAGATCCACACTACACATGGATGTAAGTGTGCACTGCTTGTATCGTCACTGTGTACGGCAGACTTCATATCGCACAGTAAATGTTTATGTACCAGCTGGTGCCGTCACTTAGCGAGAGCCGCAGGCAATTTCTATGAGCTGTTTTACCATATATATGCGTGTGTACCTGGCACGAACTGACGCTCACCACGCGGTATGGTGGGTGCAAACACAGCCACAAGAGTGAAGAGTGGGACTACACGCTGAAGATGTTTTCTACACTTGTTGTAATTACTCGCCTGATAATCACGTTATCTACAAATTACTTTCTGCGTACCTTAAAGGTATACACATACTCTATCTCTTTTAAAATTCCCTCGGGCCGGCTCCACAAGACAGTTTTGGAACTCAAGCACCACAGCAACGGCTTATAGGTAACTGCCCTGCAGCGTAACTTTTGCGGCAATACTGCCGTTGCAGAGTGGTCCAGACATCTGTGTGTCCTACCATACAAATGTCTGTGCAATCTGCGAGCACTTCCTGCACTTGTTTTCTATAATATACATACACATATCTACTTGCGGCGTCCGCAAACGTCTTTTTTTTGTGTGTGGATCCCGCACGTTAACCCCGGTTACTCCTCGTGAGCTTTACCATGGAGCTCTTCCACTTCCCGTATGTGAAGCTAGAACCCTGCGAGGGAAATCGCCCATCAACGTTGAGGCTCTCATGCCGAGAAGAATAGTACTAGGTAGTTCTGCCTCTCTAATTATATAGTCTGTGTCTGTCTGCAGCTGAACGTAGCGAACGTCGTTCCTGAATTCGCACTCTTTTCTATAGCTTGTG
>NW_021152426.1:0-843 GCF_002837175.3 Physeter macrocephalus | reverse complement strand
TGAGGTGAACATTTATGTTGATGAAGAAGAGCACTTCATCCGTAGTGTGTTAGTGCTTCGTTGGGTATCATGCCTTGCTGAACTCAGCATCGTCAGCCACAACGGCAACGGATCAAGAACTACGGGATACGAGATACCTCTGTGCCATTCAACACTTTCGCTGTGACGGTGGTACCCCGCAGGGCTACGTACAGCGCAAAATCACCAGGAAAATGTTACATGTCGACCGGACGCCTTTTACGTATTGGCGTGTACAGGTGACCTGGGCGATCCGCGGGCTCCCCACCTTCGTCGCTCGCAATGTGGAACTCTTGCATGCAAATGCGCGTACGCACGCTCACAGGGAGAATCTCTTGTTGATACGCTGACGTGGTTCGCTCATCCTCGTTTGCCACTGTACGTGATAAGCTGGCATGCGCGCACACAGATATATAAACAGACAACCTGACCAACTGCTGTCAAAGCCCAAGCACCAAGTACACCAGAATCCAAGAAAGGGACCGAAGAATCTCCGTAATGTGGCTACGTTGGACGTCTGTGCACGAACTAACAACTACGCACGTGCGGATGTTTGTCAGTGTAAACGCACGCCTACGTGTGAAGAGGTACAACCGAGTAGATATTTATGTATACGCATACATATCTGTGAAGCGATACAGGGACGTCCACGTAAAGACCTAACCTGTCCTTTCATGCGTAAATACACTTATGTGTAAAGGACCGCAGATATTTATATATATGCATATATGTGTGCACGATTGTGTGATCTGCGTGTGCTTGTGCCCAAACGTGTACGACAGCATGTGTCTCAGGCGTCTTAGCACATTTCTCCGCTCACGCTTA
>NW_021152425.1:1484-2445 GCF_002837175.3 Physeter macrocephalus | reverse complement strand
CGCACAAGTCACTGCGCGGGGCGGGACGGTTTCGCACCAGGCGCTGCGTGGGGGCGGATTGGGGTCACACCAGTCGCTGCGCGAGGCGGGGGGCGGGGTGTCGCACCCGGCACTGCGGGGGGAGTGGTCGCAGCAGGCTCTGCGCGGGGTGTGGGGGTGTCGCAGCAGGCGCTGCGCGGGGCGGGGCCCTTGGCCTGGGCGGGGAAGGAGGCGCCAGGTGGGGCCCGGGTGCGATGTGGGGCAGCCGCGTTCCCCGCAGCCTGTCAGGCTGCTCAGGTGGTGAGCAGGTGCCCGGCCGCTTACCCGCACGCCGGGGCCGTGGGCGATGCCCCCCACCAGGAAGCGGGACGCCTCTCTGGGGGCTTCGGGGCTCCGTCGGGGCCGCCCGTTCCCAGCAACGCGTCTTCCTCCCAGCAGGCTGCATCAGGAGGCCACGGTGCAGGCGGTGGACGTGAGGCCTGAGGCCGGGGTGGCCGACGTCAAGGTCATCATAAGCGACTCAGCTTACGGCAGGTTCAGGAAGCTCTTTCCAGGGTGAAAGGACGCCCAAGGGTGGTGGTGCTCCCCGAGGACTGAGGGGGGTGCTCCCGGGGGTCGGGGGGCTGCAGCGTTCCCGCCTCAGAGAGAAGCGGGCGCGCTGCGTGGGCCCTACACCCCCGTGGGCCTGGCGGGAGGGCCGGTGGGCCTGGGAGCTGGCGTCGACGGCGGGACTCCGAGAGGTTCCGGTTGACCGTCAGGGGCGTCTGGAGAGCTGACGTCCCGTCCAGGGTGCTTGAGCCGCGAGGCAGTAAAAGCTGTGTGTGCCCGTGAGCCAGCCTTTCCGGTTCTTCCGTGCGGGCCGCCCGGCAGAAGCCCTGCGAAGGCTGGCCGTGAAGGAGGCAGGGCCGGCTTCCCCGTGCGCTCTGCATCCGCGCGTTCACGGCTGCCGGTCCTCGCCCTTCCCCGCGGTGGCGTCGGGGGT
>NW_021152425.1:0-176 GCF_002837175.3 Physeter macrocephalus | reverse complement strand
TCTCCTCTCCGAGGGAGGACCAGGCCAGGGGGTCAGCCAGCCAGGGCCTCACAACAGCTGCTCCGCTGGCCTGTCCCCTTCCTTCCGCTCAGCCCCTGGGGGTCTCATTCCTACAGGGTCCTTGAAGCAAGGGAGGCTTTGCATAGACCCTGGTGGGTGGGGAGCATCCAGGCTTC
>NW_021152424.1:1830-2445 GCF_002837175.3 Physeter macrocephalus | reverse complement strand
GTGCAGAACGTCCGCGTTGAGCTCACCCGCTGAATTATTTACCTCGGGAACTGAATGCCATGACAGTCTCCTCACCTTTGCCCCCTGTCGCCGGTTCATAAACTTCGATTCCGCTGCCTCATCCCTCTATGTCGCTGCCTCATATCGTGCTGGACGGGCACTCAGCTGCCAGGTGATTTGCACCAAGCACCGTGCCACACAGTACCCTCCAGCAACAAATACAGGGTCACATCATTCCTGGGAACCATTACACTCCCATTCTGGCGTCAGCTGACGTCAGCCTCCTTGGCCTCAACCTGTGCTCATCCCATGCATCAATGGCAAACAAGGACCATGCAACACTCCCTCGCATACATGTCTGAACGTCGAATGGCGTCCCCTCCACAGGATCCCGAATCGCAGTGTGCCACAGGAGGTGGTCAAGATGAAAACGTCTGCTCTCCATCAAATCCGTGAAGCCGTAGTGAATCGCCGTCAGCACCACGGTTCCGCTGATAACGATATTCGGTGCATCTCTACGACAATGCATTTCGATCCTCTCGCCTATCTGCATGCACCTCATCAAAACTGAGTGATACAGTGCTACGACCCAGCCCCGCAGGGATGGAGGTTCCC
>NW_021152424.1:0-101 GCF_002837175.3 Physeter macrocephalus | reverse complement strand
ACGAGATCGGCGCCGAAACGCGCGATACCCTTGACACGTTGCACCCGCTCGACAAGTGCGCCACGTCAACCGCTCTCGCGCCACGTTCAGAGTATCACTGT
>NW_021152423.1:2244-2446 GCF_002837175.3 Physeter macrocephalus | reverse complement strand
GATAACCCGTCCCCTGGCCTGTACACTCCCCCTAACACGTATCCGTACGCCAATCTCGACCCAAACCCTAACCCGGGCCTAACCAAACCCCTAGCCCGACCCCTGAGCCTGAGCCCGAAGACTCAGCCGTAGCCGGAACCCTCAGCACTACCCTAACGATAACCCGTCCCCTGGCACGTACACTCCCCCTAACACGTATCCG
>NW_021152423.1:0-499 GCF_002837175.3 Physeter macrocephalus | reverse complement strand
CTCAGCCGTACCCTAACGATAACCCGTCCCCTGGCCCGTACACTCTCCCTAACACCTATCTGTACACCAATCTCGACCCTAACCCTAACCCGGGCGTAACTCTAACCCTAGCCCGACCCCTGACCCTGAACAATATTCCTGTCGTAGCCTGAACCCTCAGCAGTACCCTAACGATTACCCGTCCCCTGCCCGTACACTCCCCTTAACACGTATCCGTACCCCAATGTCGACCCTAACCCTATCCCGGGCCTAACCCTAACCCTAGCCCGACCCCTGACCCTGAACAATAATCCTAAGTCGTAGCCTGAACCCTCAGCAGTACCCTAACGATTACCCGTCCCCTGCCCGTACACTCCCCTTAACACGTATCCGTACCCCAATGTCGACCCTAACCCTACCCCGGGCCTAGCCCTAACCCTAGCCCGACCCCTGAACCTGAACACTAACCTAAGCCGTACCCTGAACCCTCAGCCGTACCCTAACGATAATTCGTCCCCTG
>NW_021152422.1:0-2446 GCF_002837175.3 Physeter macrocephalus | reverse complement strand
TTCGAGGGGTCACAATGCAGGCTTAAGGAAGATGCACAGACCTGTTGGGAAAACGCCAGCTTACTTCGTTTAGGCAGTTCGCTGCTCAGAAAAGTGGTGATAGAAAAGGTCAATCATCCAAGGGCCCAGTGGGTAACTTTTGTCTCCTTTGACCTGCTAGACTCAACATGTGCTTAGGCTGCGAGTCAACCTGGCAACGGGAGAGTGATCGCACAGGGCTTTTTTCCCAATTTTGAAAGCTCCATTCATGCGGCATGGAAGCAACCTGGAAAGCATTGTTGTTGCAGGGCGTTCAGTCTCGGGGGGCACGGTGCAGAGAAGACAATGAGTTTTCTCGAAAGCAACCCTGTGCTTCTACTTCCTAGCTGGAAGCTCATCCTGCTCTGCCCTATATCAAATGTGAACCTCAGCGTGAGCTCTTGCCTCGAAGTAAGACCCTTACGTGTCTTGTCTAACGGAGCCGTGCAGCACCTCCGTTTGCCCATAATCGCGGTTCTGCTTTACTTTCCAGGCAGGAGGCTTTTCCGTTCCCCTTGGCACCTCGCGTCCATCCCCGTTTCGGATTCAGAACACTCCGTACCTCCACGATGCTCTGGGCCTCTTAAGCGAAATCCAGCCTCGTAAGCCCTTCATAGTAGCCCTGTGGTTGCCGAGTGAGGGGCAACACACTGCACTTTTCATTGGGAATGCTAGATTTTTCTGAGCCCTAAACTGCTTTGGGAGCAAAGTTTTAGAATCCCTAACTCAGCAAGGAAGTCGGCCCCCTGGCCCTAGCTGAGCTCGACGGAGAAAAACAATCTGCGGATAGTTTGCCGAGTGGGGGGCAACACACTGCACTTTTCCTTGGGAATGCTAGATTTGCTGAGCTCTAAAACAGCTTCGGGAGCAGAGTTCTAGAATCGCTAACTGGCCCAAGGAAGTCGGCCCCCTGGTCCTAGCTGAGCTCAACGGACAACAACACTCTGCTTGTATTTCCTTCCAACATCTCTTATGTGGAGTCACCAATTCCTCAAGGAGAGTGTCAGCGTGCGTTCCAAGTTCAACAGAAGCACACTTCGAGGGGTCAAACTGCAGGCTTAAGGAAGATGCACAGACCTATTGGGCAAACGCCAGCATCCTTCGTTTAGGCAGTTCACTGCTCAGAAAAGTGCTTATAGAAAAAGGTCAATCATCCAACGGCCCAGTGGGTAACTTGTGTCTCTTTTGACCTGCTAGACTCAACATGTACTTGGGCTGCGAGTCAACCTGGCAACGGCAGGGTGATCGCACAGGGCTTTTTTCCCAATTTTGAAAGGTCCATTCATGCGGCATGGAAGCATCCTGGAAAGCATTGTTGTTGCAGGGCGTTCAGTCTCTGGGGGCACGGTGCAGAGAAGACAATGAGTTTTCTCCAAAGCACCCTTGTGCTTCTACTTCCTAGCTGGAAGCTCATCCTGCTCTGCCCTATATCAAATGTGAACCTCAGCGTGAGCTCTTGCCTCGAAGTAAGACCCTTACGTGTCTTGCCTAACGGAGCCGTGCAGCACCTCCGTTTGCCCATAATCGCGGTTCTGCTTTACTTTTCAGGCAGGAGGCTTTTCCGTTCCCCTTGGCACCTCGCGTCCATCCCCGTTTCGGATTCAGAACACTCCGTACCTCCACGATGCTCTGGGCCTCTTAAGCGAAATCTAGCCTCGCAAGCCCTTCATAGTAGCCCTGTGGTTGCCGAGTGAGGGGCAACACACTGCACTTTTCATTGGGAATGCTAGATTTTTCTGAGCTCTAAAACTGCTTTGGGAGCAAAGTTTTAGAATCCCTAACTCAGCAAGGAAGTCGGCCCCCTGGCCCTAGCTGAGCTCGACGGAGAAAAACACTCTGCGGATATTTCCTTCCAACACGTCTTATGTGGAGTCACCAATTCTTCATGGAGAGTGTCAGCGTGAGTTCCAACTTCAAGAGAAGTAGAGTGCGTTGTGTTACACTGCAGGCATCCTTCGTTTAGGGAGTTCGCTACATAGAATAGCACGTAGAGAAAAACGTAAATCAGCCAAGGGCCAGTGGGTAACTTGTGTCTCTTTTGACTTGCTAGGCTCTACATGTACTTAGCCTGCGAGTCATCCTGCCAACTAGAGAATGATCGCACAGAGCTTTTCTTCTTCCAGTTTTGAAAGCTCCGTTCATGTGGCATGGAAGCAACCTGGAAAGCACTGTTGTTGCTGGGCTTTCAGTCTCTGGGGCATGGTGCAGAGAAGACAATGAGTTTTCTCCAAAGCAACCTTGTGCTTCTACTTCCTAGCTAGAAGGTCATCCTGCTCTGCCCTATATCAAATGTGAAGCTCAGCGTGTGCTCTTGCCTCGAAGTAAGACCCTTACGTGTCTTGCCTAACGGAGCCGTGTAGCACTTCCCTTAGCCCGTAATCGCGGTTCTGCTTCACTTTCCAGGCAGGAGTCTTTTCCGTTCTCCTTG
>NW_021152421.1:1137-2446 GCF_002837175.3 Physeter macrocephalus | reverse complement strand
AGGAAAAAGATTGCACTCAAGCACCCGTGCCTTCTCAGCGTACTACTGCGCTATTCAACATAAGTCCTACTCACCAGGGGCCCCAGCCAGTCTTGCGTCTGTATCTCCCCTGCCGGTGTCGACACTGTGACATTGCCATAAAGCAGAAAGCTACATTCTATGCCTCTGGAGTTAGCCTGATGCACGTTTGAAAAGACAGCGTTGAGTATGCAATGGAGGACGTGAAACGCTTACGCAGTTCACCTGCGCGGCTTAGGCTCACACGGCCCTCTCTGCCAAAAGTGACGGACGACAGTGATGGAACAACGTTTGCTAGCGGCGTTTTCGCCATTTAGGGAAACGTGCTCATCTATGCTTTATCACACCTGACTCAACTATGCAATCGCTAAAACCATACGCAGTAGATACTCTCGAAATTGTGAGTGTTCATCTAAAAGACGGAATAGCTGCATTTAGAGGATTGAGTATCCTTCTCGGCTCGGCTATTTGGCCTGTAATGTACAACAACGGAAGACAAAGTTGACTGCACTGCGTTCGTAGATTAGCTTCCATCACGTCTTCTGATATCACCTTTTCGGTAGAGAACTGTAAATTGTTTTCAACGCATACCGCACATACCCTACCGTGTTTTTGCAACTGCTATGTTGAATATTTGTCTGACTGACGAAGATGCATTTTCTAGATGGGCTGAATGCAGCAGTGGTGGACATCGAGCAACACGCAGGGAAACTGCATCTGCTAAGCTGAACGGAGACGCCGCTAAAGACACGCATCTTTCAGCCGAACACTACGGAAACCTCTTTGGACTACTTGCTCTCCAGTAAACTCGTTCCAGAGCGCAGAAGCTCTTTGCATGGAACGCACTCCATGCACGTCCGGCGAAGAGATGCTCCCCGAGCACAAGTACGCCCAAGCAGCGATAGCTGCTGACCGCTTCTTCCCACTCTGTGCCTGTGTCGCCACAGCCTGCCCTCCACCTTAGAAATTCACAGTACGTTGCCACTGCGTTACCTAAACGCGCACCCGTCGGCTTGCTTCTGTCCCCTGGTCATCAACAGATAGGCTCCCCAGCAATGGCCTCTACGAAATGTTGTTTCCTAGCCCAAGAAAATCGCGTCTTGCTCACTGACTGGATGAGTTAGCCTGAGCAGTAATTGCGACGACGGTTCTTGCATCTCAATCTCTCTCTTCTTCACATACACAATGACGCAAGCGTTTTGCCGGCGACCAGTGATTGTGACTTTTCTGCTGTGCTCACCAGACCTGTTGTCATACAATGCTCCCTGAAGAGACGCTGAAGCAGAACATA
>NW_021152421.1:0-896 GCF_002837175.3 Physeter macrocephalus | reverse complement strand
TTCCTCCTTATGCCCACTCAGAATGTTCTCGTTGACTTTACTATCTGAAGCAGTCGTGCCGACAGTTCAACGTGGCAACAGTTCTGTCGCCCCAATTTATACACTCATCTCCGACTGCTCCGTACGCACAACCGGCAATGAGGTACAAAACGTGCCGTGCTGCACTGTGGTCTCCAGCAGCCAAACAAAGAATTACCCAGGCATGTGCACGTACTCTCTTGGTTGAGTTTCGAAATAGTTATACCATTGCGACTGTTGCTGAAGGGGCGTCGATCTATATTCTGGCACTGCCTGTGCATGTCGTCCATTTTCGCCGACGTTCGTGACGGTGATCTAGGGCCCTAGGTGTCACAATCGGCGAGTTCGTCTGGCTCGCAGGCCCTTCGCATGCTGTAAAACTCATCCCTCGCAACCCGGAACAAAAGGCGCACGAGTGTGGGTACGAAAGTTGAATTAGTTTTTGTAATACAACAGCGCAGTTCAAGCCCAGGATGTGGCTTCTCCCGGAGTGACAGAATATACTGTTGGGTCAACCCTTGCCACTGTTATCCTCTTAGTGTTGATACTGGTCCTGCCTCCAGACCCTGCTTTCCATATCCTCTCTATCTATGCGGTGAGAACCCTCTACTCAGCTACTTTACATTTGTTGTAACCCACAGAGGCTCTCACAGGGTTAAATACCACTCTGAAGCTTGCTTTTTGGCGTGTTCTGTACAGAACTGCGCCTGCAGCTTAGCTTTTTCTGCCACTGTGCCGCTCACTGTGGATGTGTGGGACTAAAAATATGTCCATCCTTTTGTTTCATTGCCGTTAACTGCTTGGACGCAGCCCTTCCTGAAACAGTTGTCTGGATCACAAACGTGCTTTTTCTAGGTGAGCCGGACACGGCACTGGTG
>NW_021152419.1:0-2446 GCF_002837175.3 Physeter macrocephalus | reverse complement strand
TCTTTGCAGGGAGGAAACGGAACCTTAATTTTTCTTGCCGCATCGTTCACGCTCTTAAGGTGGTTTTTTGGAATTATCTTCTATCACGCGTCCTTCGTGAATATACCCCGCTTAGGCTAATGTTCCCCACAGTTCATGTGCGTTTCCGTCCCGGAAACGTTTGTCTTCGTATATTTTAACGCTTAGTTCTGCTCCTTGGTTTGTCCGATTCCCTTTCGGCTAGTAGTACGGTGCGGGTTTGAGATCCAGTTAACAATTGAAGCATGGGTGCAGTTTTCGGTACGTAGAAGAATGTCGGAGTGGGTGTCCGTAAATAGACATTCTTTTTCGACACGCGTCATTGCGTTTTGGCGCCCGTGTATTTAAGGAGGATGCTGCGTGCTCGTTGGAAGCTCTCCTCGAAAATTGCTCGTGCATTACCGTTCCTGATTTCCTTTATTCCTACTGTTTATATCGAGGCTGATTGTGTACTACTACTGTGTCAGATGTAGTCGTTTTCTCGCCTCAGGTTGAATGAGGGATCTGATTGTTCACATATGTGTAAGGACATCCGTACAGGCGTGCATCGAAGTATATCACGCCCTTAGAGTAAGCAGGTGTAGAGTTCGAAATTTTGGGTCCGAGTGTGTGAACAGTGATAGCATGGAAGAAAGCTAGACTCTTGAGGACATGCCGGGACACGCGAGAGTCGCCTTCCTCTTCTGCGCCACACTCCACTTTATCGGAAACCTATGTGTGTGACAACTTCTGGAGAGGGACCGCCGCGGGTGGGGAAAAGTACACAAATGTGCAGGCAGAGCGCCGATCTCTCTCACCGGCACACAAACGTTCGTTCTCCTCGTTCTCCGACCTGCTGTGCAGGCCCTAGTTTGTATGTGGTCCTGATGTATGCTTTCCCCAGCACGTGATTTCTTCACATCGGCACTACGTCCCTAGTTCCTGGTGACGTCTCACGCTGTTACCGACTCAAGGGCAGGCAGGTTTCTTGCCTGGCTCCACGTGCACGATTTGCCAGCCACTCTCTGTGCACTGTGGCCGGCTGTAGAGTACCTATACACAAATGTCGTGCGCGCTCGTCTACAATTCCGCTTGAACGGCCAGTACACAGTTTCTGCGTGGATACTGCCGGAACGGGTGATCCCACACTTCGGACTGACGAGGAGTTTTGGGAACGTGCTCTGCCATCTGCAGTTCATGACTCCTTGGTCGACCAGTGATCTCTTAATCACGTACGTGCCTCCCCGTCATCGTCGCGTAGAGGGTGTTCGTCGGAGTCGTTTCCGTGTGTGAGCGTGCGCCTGCGTAAATGACGTTCCATGACACCAAGTGGGTGGGTTGTCTTCACGGCTCTAGGCTTGGCGTCACGTGTTCTCCGCTTTGATTGGTCTGACAGTCGCAGTTTTCATTTTTCCGACCGTGGCGCTTAGTATTATTTCCGCGCCTGCTGTGCTGCTGCAGTAGAACTCACAGTGATTTACTGGAGCGTTTTCTGCTGCGTCCGGCTCTGCTCCACTCGTTTTCCTATATGTGTAGTGCGCATGTCAGGTGGCTCTTCGAAGGTGGATCGCTGCTGTTCCTGGTGAGTGTGAACTACCCGCTTTTGTTGGCGCGTTTCCTCATGCATACGAGTGTGCCTGTGTCTTCTTGTGCGTTTGTTTGAATGACAACGGCGCGGCTCACTGATGGGGTGTACGTACAGCTGGTCCAGCGTGTACGTACACTTCATGGCATCTTTCATGTTTATGTCTTCAGCTGCAGTGTGGCAGTAGCAGACACTGTGTTGGCCACAGGATGGTGGTGCAGGTAGGGGCGCCACTGGAGGAGGCGTGCCTGATGTGGTTTTTCACGGAAATTCAAGAACATTACCGCACTGATGCGCGTTTCACGAGGCTACCGGTGTAGAGGAGGTATGCGGATACTGACGTGTGTATGTGGATGTGGACCTAGATGTGTGATGAGATCTGAAGGTTTTTGGGAGAAGAATCTTACCAGGGAAAGGGCTTTTGTGTTTACCGGTGGCATGTGAGTGCAGACCAGGGTCTTGCATCCGTCAGGCGTGTTTCGTCGTCTCCCTGGTGACCCTGCCTCTAAGTATGTATATGTAGGAATATATTTAGACGGCCGCCAACTTCCTCGTACCCCTCCACCCATCGCCAGTGTGTGGGTAGATCCTTACACAAAGGGAGTCTTCCTCGTACACAACACAGTTGGCGGCTATCTCGCGCCCCCTAGCCGTAGATAGCTGCAGCCAGCATGGGAGAGGAGGAACTATGCGTTTTCTAGTGTGAGTCGCTACCCCGCATCTCTTTCGAGTGTGGAACAATGAGTACCCGCCCTCCGCCTTTGTCTGGAGGCACAGCGGCCCCGTTCTCGGGTGGATCTCTTACTCCGGTCACACAAGGGAGTCACGCTACTTCTCTCGCTCCCGTTGCTGTTCCTGCGGCCG
>NW_021152418.1:0-2446 GCF_002837175.3 Physeter macrocephalus | reverse complement strand
TGAATGAAATTTGCGTTGCAGAAGTAACTAGAATAAAGGACCAGCATAATGGGGCGGAGCTGGAGGCAGTCTATAAGCTGCTGGTGGATGAATTCGCAACAGAAAAGCCCGCTTTTATCATCACCTCTGGCGGCAAGAAATTTCGCGCCACCGTCTGCATTACCAATCAAGTGAGAAGGAACACAACACAAGGAATATATATACATTAATGCGCATGTACGGATTCAGCTGTATGGAATACGTACAGTATATACGTGGACATACTTGACTACGTGCACAACGTATAGTGTTGATACATATCTTTAGTGTGTATGGGTGTATATGTATAAATTGTCCCCTGCGGAGGGAGCTACAATAAAGTTGACACGCAAGCATAGTCACACTGAGTTGTAGGTCAAGTGTACCATCGTGAGCATACAGTTAGCGTACACAAGCATAATGAAGTATTTGATGCATACCAACGTGCAAGTATCTGCACGCGACTCAGTGTGTGTTCACGCAGGATGTAAAGTCATATATATAGTACGGATGCACGTGTATGATCGAACGGGCAAACTATGCATTTGTAGTATAAATTTGTTCATAGGTACACACGGTTTTCTGTGTGCATCTCTTCACCATGCGCGCCTAGGCTTTAGCACTTCAGCGACACGTTTTGCTATATTCAGATTCAAGCTGGAAACCCCGCCTGCAAGAACTGACACAAAGACGTTCGCCCCGCCCCCTTCTGTGCGACCTTTCTCCACCCTTTGCTTTTTTAAGTTCCGTCTACATTCTGCACCGCCTCCGGCTGTTCGTGTCTTGCAACAGCAACTGCTCGTGAGGAGGGACCCCGCTCGAACGATGGAAGTCACGGCGTGGGTTTCAGACGTCTCCTCCGTTCGCTTCGGTGTGTCGAAGGCATACGCGCCCTACTTGGAAAAGGAAAACAATGTTCACCTGTGTAATGAAAACTGTCTCAGCATCTCTTTTACCTCCGCCCGACGCAGGAACGGGCCCTCCTCCAGCTTGGTACCCGTCTCTCAAAGTAAGCAGCACCACACATTCCCTCACGTGAAACACAGCTACTCCTGGAGCACTGCCTTACGCTGCAGCAGTCGTCGTGCAGCAAGACAGCCTGTTACCTGTGCTTCAGTGAAGGCAGGTGCAGCTGTATGGTCGTGCAGAAAGCCTGCAGCAAAAGCAGCAGGAGTGAACGCAGGTTGCGGGGCCCTGGCGATGCCCTAATGCGGCAGGGGGGCTTACGTGGACGTTCAGAGGCAGGTCAGCGAACGAGTATCTGGATATCGACATCCTTTAAAACGAAGGCATACTGCCTGCTGCCATGGTCAGCCAGTTAGTGCCCTCCCCTGGCCGTCGACTAGAAGAAGGCGTAAATTTAGGTATAAGTCGATTCACATGTGGATCAGCATGGAGCGACCGCGAGAAGGAATGACATTCACGTTTTCTTTTAACCCGTGTGTGTGTCCGTGGCGCCACACAATTCTTTTTGTTCGTTATATCTCTTCCTCTCTTTCGTCTCTTTCGCTTTTCTTCTGACGCATGCGTTCGTGTGTCCAACGCGCAAGTGCACCGTTGATTCGTCCTCGTCTCTTATGCTGCCCCAAAACTGCAGCAGCTGATTCAGCTGCGTGACTGCTCCGTCTTGTGAGGAGACGAACGCCGTGAAAGTTGGTTCTATTGTGTTTTGCCATGTTCTTTGTGTGTATGTCCACATTCGTTCTACAAACCCATATTCAACACGGCCGAAGGAGGCAAAATCTTGGGTTAGCCCCTTTTCTATGCTGTGCCCACGTCTCTAGCTCTATCCTTTTGTGAGCTCTTTCTTCCACTGAGCAATTAATATCTGCCTTTTGCATACAGGCAAGTAAGCAGTGCAAGCCTTCTCGTGCAGCACACCACGTATCTTCCAAACCTTTCCTCTTTAGGTTTTCTATGTGCCTATTATACCCTCAGATGTTTGCTGAAGGCTTGCACAACGTACATGTGGGTATATTGCCGTGCACGCATCGATGTATGACCCAGGATCTTCGTAGGTGATTCAGACGTGCGTTCTGTGCCTGTCTGCACTCGGAAACTGGAGAGAAGCTGCACTTTGTGAATTCTCTTTTTCAACGTATTCTTGCAGGCATGGGAGTCCTAATTGGGTTGTGTTTCGTGTTTGAGACGGAGGCCGAAAGGAACAGTTTTGCCCTGTTGATACGCACGATGAACCGGGTCGTGCAGCGCAACAGCATTGGGGACTGGGAAGACGCCGTTGAAGAGTTAGATACAGTGACAGAAGAACCAGAGGAGGAGACGCAGCCTGAGGAGACCAAGCGGGAGACGGAGACAAAGAAGCTTGAGCAGTCAGACCACGAGAAGGAGCAGCAGCAGACCGGAGAAGCTAGCGCTGACAAGAAGCAAGCAGTACCACAAGAACCCGAAAAGGGAGTGGATTTACAAC